>NC_057808.1:155021448-155054150 GCF_018294505.1 Triticum aestivum | reverse complement strand
CGGAGAAAAAGCTCGGCATGGGGGGGGGCTAGAGGGATGACCGGGGCGGCGGCGGACCGGCGGTGGGGAGTGGTTTCGGGGTGGGCGGGGCGGCGCACCGCCGGCCGCGGGCGGCGCGGGCGGCAGTTTGGCCGGTGGTGGCTGGCGGCTCAGGGTAGCCTCACCTGACGCTACACGACCAGCTGCCCCGGCTCTTGCATGCGCTGCTGCCGCTACTGCTTTTCTAGTACTAGTGCGTTCAGTTTCGATAGAAAAATTCAGTTTCGACAGTTAAGTTCAGTTTCGACAGTTAAATTCAGTTTCGACAGTTAAGTTCAGAGATGAGTGGCTGATGTATTTTACATCTAGCACTTTGTGGTTATGTATTTTACGTCATCTATTGGAGATGCTATTAGAATTCCACTCAGGTTAATGTTGTCTCTCTTGTCCTACTTCAGCCTCAGCGTCGTACAACTCACCGGAGCTGCTCCAACGACGAAACCCTCCATCACAGCAGAGTTGTACCCCGGGCTCCATCTCCAGACGCCTAAGATCTTCTTCCCCTCCTCCTACAGCCAAGTCAGCCAGATCATCCTCACCGACCAACCCAATCACGCTGAGATCGACATGGCTTTGCCAAAGAGGTTGTACAATTGTTGCATCTCTTTTTTACTCTACATGTTATATATATTGTCCATTGAGCACACACAGTAATGTGAAATACGATTAGTTTCTCCTACTATATGACAAGCAGTGAGGTACCAGGCAACTTAGCTATCCGTGATGGACTCTCTTGAACGCCATCATTATTAATCTCTGCGCGTTTGAGCTGTGCATTTGTTGATGGGCTTGGGAGTTGAGCTAGTAGGGCAGTGGCCTGGGTCCAAAGTAATAGAAGTAGCACAAAACCATTTTTTGAGTGTAGGATTTTCCTTGCTCAAGCCTGCCTACTAGAATCGCCAGTGCTTGAAAGGAAAAGTGAAGGAAAAACGTAGGAATTGGAAAGTTTCCTATGGTACTACTATTCAGGAATTTGGTTCAAAGGAATGGAGCAAAGGAAAACTGTAGGATTTGTTCCTTTAGTGTCTCCTTGAAAGAAAAGCCGTTGGAATTTTAATTTCCACTTGTCCTCCTTTTCAAATTCCTATTCATGAAGCACAAGACTAAGAGATAGTAGCATAATAGCATTATAACCGTACATTTTCTTGTGGTTTGACTTAATCTCACCTTGCTTCTTTGCATCCTACGATATTCCAATTCTTGTGAATCAAACACCCAGATTGGCATAAATCCTGTGTTTTTAAATTCTCTGTTTTGCACGTGCATTCCTATCCTATTCCTGTCTATTTCCTATCCCTGCATTGTTAGAATCCTCAAATTCAAACAAGCCCTTACACAATTACTTCTGTTACAGATATGTGTCAAAGAAAACCTTGTGTTGTTTGTCCTGCTCCTGCTGCGCTGTGTTCCACCCAGCTCAGCTGCTCTAACGATGGAAGGGTTCACCACAGCAGGGATCCGCTCTCCAGACTGTCTTTCGCCGCCTCAGATCTTCTTCCCCGCCGCCGGCAGCCACGACAACAGCATTACCATCATCAACTGAGCAGATTGTCGGATCACGGGTTCCGGGAAAACCCTCAAGGTTCGAACACTGGGGTGCGCACGAAGATCCCCCCTCACCGATAGCGCCCTCACACACTCCACGATCTAAAGGCTAGGCTCGACGAACTCGCAACACAATGGACACAAGATTTATACTGGTTCAGGCCACCGTTCTGGTGTAATACCCTACTCCAGTGTGGTGGTGGTGGATTGCCTCTTGGGCTGAGGATGAACAGTTACAAGGGAAGAACAACCTCCTGAGGTTGAGGTGTTCTTTTGCTTGAGTGGGTGAGGATGATCTGAAAGGCTTGAGGCCCCCCCCCCCCTCTGCTATGGTGGCTAATCCTATTTATAGGGGCCCTGGTCCTCTCCACAAATATTGAGCGGGAAGGGAGCCAACAACGTCCAATTTGAAAGGGAACAGCTAGTACAGCTTATCCTGACTAAAGGTGGTCTTCGCCTTCAAAAGGCTCTGGTGGTGACACCGCCTTGGGCTCCACGGTGACCTCCGTCTTGCCGTCCTACTGGTCTTGGTCTCGTTGCACCGATAGGGAAACCTTTGCTTGACACCTCGGTACTCCTCGCCTGCGCTTGCCACCTTAGCACCAAAGGGGAAACAAGGACACTGTGCGCGCTGGCACCCGCCTGGTCTCGATCGTCATGGCTCACGTTATGAGAACCCGGCGAGGTTTGCCTTGCCTTGATCTCTCCGCCCCTCGCGAGCCAGCCTAGTGAGGCCGCTCCCGAGGAGGTCTTGTGTCGTCCGCCTCACGAGGCTTGGCCCCTCGTGAGGATCTTGAATGCTTGTTGGTGAAGATGGGACGTACGGGCCCGCTAGCAGTGCCACACCGTGGGCCGCAGGCAGGCAAGTCTGGGACCCCCGTTCCCAGAACACTGACAGTAGCCCCCGGGCCCAAGGCGCGCTCGGACTTGGCTTTGAGGCGAACCCAAAGGGCAAGTGCGGAGCGCCGCGGGCCCCCACAGCCTGCGACCTTGGTTGACGCATGGCGGTTGATTGGGCGTGGGCATCTCCGCTCCCCCACGCTGCCTCGGCAACTGCCTGACTTGACAAGTCCCTGCGGCATCCAAGGAAAAACCATCATTACCCGTGATCGTGCGGGGCGCTGGTTGGCCTTCTCCTGCTATAAATGGGGAGGAGGGTAGAGCCCCCGTCGCCCATCTCTTCCCATTCCGCTTGCTTCTTCCCCCTTGCTCCATTGCTAGCAGCGACACCAATGGCGCCGTCGAAGAGGTTCTTCGCCGTGGAGAAGGGGAAGGCCCCTCGCGAAGGGCCCGGCTCCCCGGTGCCCAAGCGTGGACGCAGCCGTCCCCGCAAGCACTCCGGGACCCCCGCCGCGGCCCCCCGCGGCCGCGGTGGTGCCGCTTCGCGTGGCAGGGGTCGCTCCGGTCATGGCAGCCCTGTTGACGAAGCGAGATGTGCCGTGGTCGCGCGGCCTCCCCGGCCGCGCTTTCACTCGGCGAAGGTGTTGCCGGAGTTCGTCGTCTGGTCGGAGAACCCGGCCGGCAACTGGCTCCAGCTCCCGCGCTTCTTCGTTGACGAGCTACCGGCCTCAGGCCCAGGCTGGCTCTGGCTGCAGGCGGACGGCTGCTGCAGTAGAGCTTCCTGGGTCGCGGTTGAGGTCTCCGCCGCAGGCAACATAGCCCTGGCCCGCGGCTGGCAGAGGTTTGCTTGCGCGCGCGGCCTGGGCAGGCGGTGCACCCTCCATTTCAAGTATGATGGTGACGCGACCCTCTACGGGAGGGTGTTTGGGGAAGATGGTTGCCGCGCTGGGTGCTGCCCCGAGGTCAACGACGGCGAGGAGGTGCTCGGCCTTGGCGATGGTCGCGGCCAGGATGAGGGCGAAACCGCCCTCAGTGCCGATCACGCCTTGTCCAGCTACGGCGGCTCTTCTTCCAGCGACAGCACCAGCAGCGGTGGTTACGTCCAGCCACCACGCTGCCGCGCCTGCTTTGAAGGCGGCAGCGGGTCGTCTCGTCGCCGCGCCTCCGTGAAGCGCGAGGAGGGGTCCGGCTGAGCTCGGGGTGGCACCAAGAGCCCGCGCGCGCGGACCGCTCTAGGGGCACGCGCCACTTTTGTTTCGTTCTCCCTTTCCTTCCTGCACTCAAGAAAGAGACAAGTATGGGGCCCTAGAGGGGTGCGTAACAGGACTGTGATTCCCCAGCTATTGTGCTTATGTTTATCGCTCCTGGATTGTGTCGTAGCATCTTTGCTTTTGTGGAAATAACTTAGCTTGTCGCGCTCAAAGTAGCCTCCACCTCGCGAGGTCTGCTTCCCAGTGCCTGGTGAGGCCTCTTTGGTCTGGTGGACACCTGAGAACTGCAAAAATTCGTTAGGAAACTTGCCATTTTCCCGAGCCTTGGTCGCGGGCGCTGCTGGCTGCGACCCAGTGCTTTGTATCGCGGTACCCGTGGGGCACGGATTGAGAAAGGTGCGCCAGCTTGCGGGCTCGAACGAGGGTGCCTCGCGAAAAGGCAGACGAAAGGCAGAGAAAGGAAAAGCGCTCATGAGGAGGAAAAATGCTCACGAGGGCACCTTCCCAGCCCCCTCGCGAGGTATGCGAGAGAGAGTACAAGCTAAACTGGAGATGGAAACAGAGGCAAAAGGCGACGGAACCAAATCAGCAAGGAACACCAGAGGCAAACTCAATTAAATGGAGGCGAGCCAACTACGGAAAGCAAATGAAAAGCCGCGTCCGGCACCTAGTCTAGTCTTCAAGTCTACTCACCAGCGCGGAGCTAAGTGCTGCCACTAGGACGTGGGAGGGAGCCCCCGAGGCCCAAGGGCGGCACTCCTGAGACTCCGGGGCGTGTACAGCCCCACTCGTTATTACGTGAGAGTGTCACGGGCGGCGATATTCACAGGCACTGGGCCTTTCTTCATGGGTAGAAGTTCCGGAGGTGCTGGATGTTCCAGGCATTCCGGATGGGTACCCCGTCCTATGTCTCCAGGCGCGCGGCGCCAGGCCTGGAGACATGGACGACCTTGAACGGGCCCTCCCACATGGGTGAAAGCTTATGCAGCCCTTCCCTGGAGAGGATCCGCCTCAGGATGAGGTCACCCGCCTCGATCGTCGTGGAGCGGATGTTGCGGCAGTGGTACCGCCGCAGCGCCTGCTGATACCTTGCCACCCGCAGTGCAGCCTCGCGGCGGCGTTTCTCCCCCAGCACGAGGTCCATCCCCCCCATGGCGTCCTGTTGCGTTTCATCAAACGCCAGGACCCGTGCGGAGCGATGCTTGACCTCATGAGGGAGGACCGCTTCTGCTCCGTAGACGAGGAAGAACGGGGTCTCGCCCGTTGGCTTGGTGGCGGTGGTGCGGATGGACCACAACACGGACTGGAGCTCGTCGTACCAGTCCCTGTCGCAGGCCTCGAGCTTCTTCTTGAAGGTCCTGGTCTTGAGGCCCCTCAGGACCTCTGCGTTGGCGCGTTCGGCCTGACCATTGCTCCTGGGGTGCGCCACCGAAGCGTAGCAGATCTGCGTTCCAAGGTTAGCACAATATGTCTTGAAGAGATTACTAGTGAACTGCGAGCCGTTATCAGTGATGATGCGGTTGGGGACCCTGAAATGGCTCACGAGACCCTTGATGAACTTGACCGCGGAGCCAGCTGGGATGGTGCGGACGACTTCCACCTCCGCCCACTTTGTGAACTTGTCGATGGCGACGTAGAGGTAGCGGTAGCCCCCAGGCGCTCGAGGGAACGGGCCCAAGATATCCAGCCCCCAGACCACGAACGGCCATGTGAGTGGGATGGTCTGGAGGCCCTGAGCCGGCTATGGATCTGCTTGGCGTGGAACTGGCAGGCTTCACATGACTTCACCAGCTCGGCTGCGTCATTGAGCGCCGTGGGCCAGTAGAATCCGCTGCGGAATACCTTGCCGACGAGGGTCCGCGATGACGAGTGGTGCCCGCAGTCCCCGCCATGTATGTCAGCTAGCAGCTCCTTCCCCTGGTCCTTGAAGATGCAGCGCAGGGAAACATCATTTGGCCGCTTCCTGTATAACTCACCGTCCTGGATGCAGTATGTCGTGGCTTGCCAGGCCACACGCTCCGCGTCCTCCTCCTTCTCCGGTAGCGTCCCCTGTGTCAGGTACTCCTTGAATTCCTTGGTCCAGCATCCCTCCTGAGGCTCGAGTGCCAAGAGTAGGCGCGCCCCAGAGGTCGTGCCACAGGCCGGGGCTCCCGAGGCTGGTGGCTGGGGGAGCTCCTCCCGAGGCTGCGCCGTCCTCGACAGCGGTGGTGTTGCCGATGGCTTGAATAGCCGCTCCTCGAAGACACCATGCTCTTGGGGGAGCCGCTTGGATGCTCTCCTGGCGATGTCGTCGGCTTCGTTGTTGGTGCCGCGGGGCACGTGCTGCAAATCCAGGCCCTGGAACTGCTTTTCCATCTTGCGCACCTCCGCGAGGTACGCCTCCATGTGCTCGTCCTTCGGCTTGTATACCTTGTTGGAGAAGTCAACGAGGAGCTGCAAGTCACCCTTGACGGTGAGGTGCTTTACCCCCAGGGCCGCTGCAGCCTTCAGGCCAGCTATGAGGCCTTCGTACTCTTCTATGTTGTTGGAGACCTTCTCGCCCTGCTGGAAGCAGAGCTGCACGGCGTAGTAGAGCTTGTCTTAAGTGGGTGAGATGAGCACCGCTCCAGCCCCCGCGCCCTGGCGCGAGAAGGCACCATCGAAGTACATAACCCAGCCGTCTGGCGCTTCACTTCCTGGCGAAAGGGACCGATCCTCGCCAAGTTCGAGCCCCGGAGCGTCTGCCCATTCCGCTACAAAATCAGCGAGCGCGGCCCCTTTGATGACTCTGGTTGTGCTGAACTCCAACTGGAACGCCTGCAACTCGATGTTCCACTCGGCGACCCTCCCAACGGAATTGGGGCTCCTGAGCACCCTCTCCAACGGGTAGGCTGAGACGACCTTGATGGGGTGACCTTGGAAGTAGTGCCACAACTTGCGCAAGGCCACCAAGAGTGCAAGTAAGAGCTTCTGAGGCATGGGGTACCGTGCCCTTGCATCCCGCAACACCGTGCTAACGAAATACACCGGGTGCTCGACGAGGGTGGGTGTATCGGTGAGTCCCGCGCCTTCCGTGAGCTGGGGCGCCTCCTGAGGCAGTTCGCCCTCCGATGCCTGATCACTTGCTGGGGCCTCTACAGGCCCTGGGGTGTCGTCCTGCTGAGCTTGGTCTTTGTTGCCGCTGCTGCGGCTTTCGTGGCGTCCTTGTGGCCTTGCATTGCCACCGCTGGGGGTGCAGCTCATCGCGGTGTGCCCTTGTCCTGGCGCTCTTCCTGAACCGCCACTAGAGCTGCGCTGGCGGAGTAGGGAGTGGCGGCGAGGTAGAGCACCAGGGGCTCGAGAGGGCGTGGCGCCACCATTACCAGAGGGCTGGTCAGGTATCTCTTGAGGTCTTGAAACGCTTGGTCGGCCTCCGGAGTCCACTCAAATGGGCCTTTCTTCTTCATCAGCTTGAAGAAGGGTAGGGCGCGCTCTCCCAGCTTGGAGATGAAGCGCCCCAACGCGGTCACCCAGCCGGCAAGTTTTTGCATTTCTTTGAGGGTTCATGGTGGACTCATGTCTTCAATTGCTTTGACCTTCTCCGGGTTGGCCTTGATCCCTCTGTGAGACACGAGGAAGCCCGGCAGCTTGCCAGAAGGGACACCAAACACGCACTTTTCCGGGTTGAGCCGCAAGTCCACCTGGCGGAGGCTCTTGAAGGTCTCCTCCAGGTCCTGAATCAAAGTCCCTGCCTCCCGAGACTTTACCACGATGTCGTCGACGTAAGCTTCGGCATTCCTCCCAAGCTGCCGACCCAGGGCGATGTGCATCAGCCGTTGGAAGGTTGCGCCGGCGTTGCGCAGCCCGAACGACATGCATGTGTAGCAGTACACCCCACACGGGGTCAGGAAGGCTGTCTTCTCCATATCCTCTACTGCCATCTTGATCTGGTGGTAGCCTGAGAACGCATCCAGGAAGCACAACAGATCACACTTAGCAGTGGAGTCGACGATCTGATCGATGCGCGGATGCGGGAATGGATCTTGGGGGCAGGCTTTGTTGAGGTTGGTGAAGTCGACACACATGCGCTCCTTCCCGCCTTTCTTCGGCACGACAACGTGGTTCGCCAGCCACTCGGGGTACCGAACCTCGCGAATGACACCCGCTGCTTCTAACTTGCGGGTTTCTTGAACAATGAAGGCATGCTTCTCCGTGGACTGCCGTCTCGCCCTCTGCTTCAGGGGGCGCACATTGGGGCACACCTTCAAGTGGTGCTCTATCACCCCTCTCGGGACTCCTACCAGCTGATCGGGCTCCCAAGCGAACACTTCCTGGTTTGTGCGCAAGAATTTCACCAGCGCCTCCTCTTGACCAGGTTCGAGGTTGGCGCCTATGGTAAAGGCGGCCCCCGAGGACCCATCTTCCTCAACTGACATCTGCTTGGTTTCTGCTTTGTCTTGAGTGAAAAACTACTTCTTGTTTGGTGGTGTCCGTGTCGGCGGGCTGCGCTGTCACAGCAGCCTTGAGGGCAAGCTTGAGCGTCGCCAGGGCCTCCTTGGTATCTCCAGCCACCGTGAGGACGCCCTTGCTCCCGGGCATCTTCATGAGATTGTAGGCAGGATGGGTTGCCGCCATGAACTGAGCCAGCGCCGGGTACCCGAGAATGGCGTTGTACGGGAGGCTGATGCGGGCGACGTCGAAGTCGACCAGCTCGTTGCGGTAGTTGTCGCGCGTGCCGAAGGTGACGGGAAGGCGGATCCGCCCTAGGGAGTGGGCGGAGCCCCCGCCAACCCCTAAAGAAGGCTTGCTGGGGCGGAGCCGCTCGAGTGGTACGTGAAGGAGGCTGAAGGCCTCCACGGAGAGCACGTTGAGGCCGGCGCCACCATCGATGAGCGTCTTGGTGATGGACATGTTGCAGATGGTGGGCGTGCAAAGCATTGGGAGCACACCTGAGCCGGTGGTGTTGACGGGATGGTCCCCCGAGTCGAAGGTGAGGTCAGCCTCTGCGCCGCCCAACCCGGGGGAGCCCCCGGGTGCTTGGAAGTGGCACCGATCTGGCGCAGGAACGGCTTGACGTGACGATCCGAGGGCGGTGCTTGTGAGCCGCCGAGGAGGGCCGCGATAGCAAGGGGCGGTGGCGCCGCGAAGCGCGCGGTGAAGAGGTCGCGCAGCTCCTCCCAAGACGCCACGGAAGATCCTGGGAGGGTGAGCAGCCAGGCGCGCGGCACCCCCGTGAGGTCCATGGGGAGCCAGTTGGCCATGACCTTGTCATCGCCCCCATCCTTGAGAACAGCTTCCTCGTACGCCAGCAGGAAAGCTGACGGGTCCACCGCACCGTCATAGCACGGTGGCATCTCCGGCTTGAATTTGGGCGGCCACTGTACCCGCCGCATAGCGGGAGTGAGGGCCCGGAGCCCCCAGGCGCCACCGCGGGCGTCCGCAGATCCGGCCGGAGGAGCAACACCGGCCATGAGGAACGGGCGCGAAGATGGTGGAGCGCGGATCGACAGAAAGGAAGCTCCGGCGCACCCCTACCTGGCGTGCCGAATGTCGGATCATGGGTTCCGGCAAAACCCTCAAGGTTTGAACACTGGGGTGCGCACGAAGATCTCCCCCTCACCGATCGCGCCCTCACACACTCCGCGATCTAAAGGCTAGGCTCAACGAACTCGCAACGCAAAGGACACCGGATTTATACTGGTTCGGGCCACCGTTGTGGTGTAATACCCTACTCCAGTGTGGTGGTGGTGGATTTCCTCTTGGGTTGAGGATGAACAGTTACAAGGGAAGAACAGCCTCCCGAGGTTGAGGTGTTCTTGTGCTTGAGTGGGTGAGGATGATCTGAATGGCTTGAGGCCCCCCTTCTACTATGGTGGCTAGTCCTATTTATAGGGGCCCTGGTCCTCTCCCCAAATATTGAGCGGGAAGGGAGCCAACAACGGCCAATTTGAAAGGGGATAGCTAGTACAGCTTATCCTGACTAAAGGTGGTCTTCGCCTGCAAAAGGCTCTGGTGGTGATGTCGCCTTGGGCTCCACGGTGACCTCCGTCTTGCCGTCCTGCTGGTCTTGGTCTCATTGCACCGATAGGGAAACCTTTGCTTGACGCCTCGGTACTCCTCGCCTGCGCTTGCCCCCTTAGCACCAAAGGGGAAACAAGGACACTGTGCGCGCTGGCGCCCGCCTGGTCTCGATTGTCATGGCTCACGTCATGAGAACCTGGCGAGGTTTGCCTTGCCTTGATCTCTCCGGCCCTCGCGAGCCAGCCTGGTGAGGCCGCTCCCGAGGAGGTCTTGTGTCGTCCGCCTCGCGAGGCTTGGCCCCTCGCGAGGGTCTTGAATGCTTGTTGGTGAAGATGGGTCGTACGGGCCCGCTAGCAGCACCACGCCGTGGGCCGCAGGCAGGCAAGTCTGGGGACCCCCGTCCCAGAACGCTGACACAGATGACCTTGAGGACTACACGGGTCCGCAAGAGAGGTCGCACTCTTTCGTGTCTGCTTACGTTATGCATCGCTTAATATGATGACATGCTACTTTATCGTCGTGTTCACCTATTAGACTCCGAGTCAGGTCCAAACTAATGCTGAAACTTGAGTTTTTAAATGGTTGTGGGGTACATATTGGGGCAGCAATCAGTACTATCTGTCTACTATCTGGTTAATCTCGGGTGTCTACTATGAGTTTCATGTTGGGTGCAAACAAACATTAAAGGAGCCATTATCTGTATTTGTAACTAAAGCTATTATCTCCATGCTATCATTGGTTTTGGGTCTATCCATAGTTTGTTACCATCACTCTAGATTTGTGCATGCACTCCTTACATAATCTCACTATATTTTATTCCTATGCATGTCAGTTATTGTACACAATGGAACTGAACATGTAGAGCAAAAGAGACGAGTCTTGCGTGGCAATAAAATTTCATGCAGACGTCGCTCCATGGTGGGCGCAAAGGCAGCCCCCCTCCACCCATTTCGGATCGTAATCAAGAGGAAGATAACTGTTCTGAGGGGGATTCAGAAGGAGAAGACCACTCCTATTTACCCCCTGAGGTCTTCGCTCTAACTTGGCATGCTGATGTTGGTAATATCATGCATATGGTGCCTTGCATTGCTTACTGGATACATCAAATAGGTCATCTGCTTAGTTAGACATGCTTTGTGTCAATGCCATCTGTTTAGTTTCTTTATCTTATATGTGAATCATGCAATGCCATCTTGTTTAGCCAGGCATCATATATGTGAATTTTGCAATGCCACCCTGGTTAGCCTATCATCTTATATGTGAATTATATCATGCCATCATTTTTTTATTATGTGTTAAATTTGTCAACAATTTTAGTACATGTAATTACTCTTCCTGTGCATCAACCATTCAACACGGTCATGGAAAAATCTGAAGTGGAAAAAAGGTCTTCAGAGAAGACAATGCTATCTGACGAAGCACATGTCTTGCTGGTTAAGGATAACTCCTCAGAGGAGGATTCAGAGACAGATGACCAGTCCTATTTCCCCCCCGAGGTGCATGCTCTAACTTGGCAGGGTTATGTTGCTCATATCGTGCGTATGGTATCTTGCATTGCTATGTCATTTGCTTAGTTTAGACATGCTTTGTGTGAATGCCACCTGTTTAGTGTCTAATTACCATAGATGTGAATTATGCGATGCCATCTTGTTGCAAGACATTATATATGTGAATTATGCAATGCTATCTTGTTGCAAGGCATTATATATGTGAATTATGCAATGCCATGTTGTTTAGCCAAGTGTCATATATGTGAGTTATATCATGCCGTCCTTTTTTTTGTATTTCTCGTTGCATTTGTCGACAATGTTTGTATATTCAACTGCTCTTCCCGTGCATCAGCCATTTGAATTGGTGATGGAGAAATCTGGAGTGAAAACAAGGTCTTCAGAGCAGACAATGCTACCTGCTGAAGCAGATATCTTGCTGGCTAGAAATATCTCTTCAGAGGAGGATTCAGAGGCAAATAACCAGTCCTATTATTCCCCTGAGGTGTATGCTCAAACTTGGCAGGGTTATATTACTCATATGATGCATATGTTGTATTGCAATGCTTAGTTTTTACATCATATGCACAATATTGAATGCCATCTCCTTAGTTGACACATCATATATGCGATTGCCCTCTGTTCACTTGCTTAGTATATAAATCATATATTTGAATTATATCATGCCAAGAGGTTTACATAGATGGCATGTATCTGAATTATGGCATGCCAACCCATTTTCTAAAGACATAATATAGTTATATCATCTCATCCTGTTTACATAGTCATCATATTTTGAATTATGTCATTCTATCCTGTTTAGTTAGCCATCATACATTGAAATTGTGTCATGCTATCCTGTTTAATTAGCCATCATATATGTGAAATTATGTCCTGCTATTCTGTTTGGTTAGACAACATAAATGTGAATTATTTTATGCCCTGTTTTCTTCCCTACTATCCATTGCACCTGTCTATCTTACAATGTCTGTACATTCAATTACTTTTCTTGTTTATCAGCCATTTCAATTGGAGGGGTGATGGCAGTATCTGTGGCAGTAAAAACATCGTCTTTAGAAAAGATTGTGCTACCTGTCGATGTAGATAGAACCACGGTTGTACTTGCCCAAGAACTAGCCCCACCACACATAACTCAGACTCACGCAGATTGTACCCCTACCCAGTTGGACAGAGAACCAGCTACACCCCTTCTAACCCCAACCCCAGCAGATAGTAACCCAGTTCCAGTTGACACAGCACCGTCCCCACCATAGAGCACCCAAACACGAGCAGTTAGTAAGGCAACTGCAGTGCCCAAAGCACGAGGACCACCACTCCGAACCCCAAGTCAACACTTAAAGCAGAAGAAGAGTTGTTCTCAGGTCAGGTTCCGTAGCTATGGTTCATACTACTTCGCTCTTGCATCACTGTATTTACTCATACCAACTAATTTCAAATTGAAGGATGGAATTGAAACTCCAATGGCGCAACATGTATGTTTTAAACCTGTTTCTTTAACGTGTTTGCTGTTGTAACTTGCTCTATGTTGATTTCAGTTTCAATTGGATAAACAGTTATGTTCTCATGCCATGCACATTACAAGTGTTGTTATTGCTGTGTAGTTTCCCACACTTATATTATGTCTATGCTGCTTTGTCTTAAATAGATATGGTTCAAACTGTATCTATCTTGATTTGGCAACATAAACTAGAATGATATAGACCATACAGTGACCATACTACATAGATATATGTTTGCTTCATGCTGTTATCCTATCCACCTTACTACTGAACTGGTTTACCAAAATGAGTTTCATATGCTACATTGTAAACCTATGATGTGTTTGTTTGTTTCTCTTTTAGAACGCGGATAAAATATTGGAGAAGAGTACCCCGCTATGCAATGGTAAAGGAAGTAATGCAGATAAGGTTCAAGATAGTGAGACATCCATGTTAGTCTCCAAGAAAGCTGATAAAAACTATATTGAAGACACTGAGACAACCCCAAAGTCCTGTCTTGATGTAGTGTTTGAGTTACTGGCTACTACTGCTTGCACCAGCTCTTCGAACTCGCTGGCTGAATCACTTCGGCTTCTTGAGTCTCAACTTCAAGTTGAAAGACATCGATCAGATGTTATGCAATAGGAAGCCGAAGGACTGAGGAAGTCCCTGCAGAATTCAGATGCATACTTTCTGGTGCAACAACAAGTGCTGGAGGATTTAAGCGCCAAACAAGAGAAAGTTAATAAGCTTGCTAAGCATCTTGCCAGCATTATGGGTACCCAGGATATTGTTTCTTGAACTCTTCTGAAGTGGTTTTAGTTCTGGACTTGTTTTGCTGCGGCGTTTATTTGCACTGGTCGCCATGACAACCAGTGTATATGATATGCTTCTTTGTTCCCTATATTTGCACTGGTGGCGAACTTTGATGCCCAGTGGATGTGATATGAGTAATAGCCGTGATAGCCTAGCGCAAGTTGCTTGCTTATTTATTTCCTTGTTGTCTTGTTTATTTGTTTGCTTGTAGTCAGTGCAGTTCTTTTTTCGCGGTTTGCTAGTGGCCGCAATAACCTTTTTTTAAACTAGGCCACAATAACCATGGGCTACATATTTACTGTAGTTACCATGGGCCTCCTACGGGCCGTAGAAACAATGGGCCTTCTTAGGGCCGTAGTAAGAATGGGCCTTCTACGGGCCGTAGCATCAATGGGCCTTCTACGTGTCGTATGATCGATAGGCCAAACATGGGCCAATAAAAGACCGCATTATGGGCCGTAAACGGGCTAGATTTGGAATCGTCCATTCATGGGCCTATAATAACAGGCCATCGTTAATTGGCCGTATTTGATGAATTTATGAAAACGGCCCAACAGAGTAACGGGCCGCAAACAGCCCGATTGTAACCGCGGGCTAAATTTGGCCCACAGGCAGAAAAGGCCAATGACGGACCGCAAGTAACCGAATGCTGGAAATGAGCCCAAGAATACATGGGCCCAGAGAAGGCCGAAAGATAACACGGGTTGGAAACGGCCCAATGGAATAATGGGCCGTTAATGGGTACAAAGGGGTACACTGTTCATTGCGGGCCAGATTCACCACGGGCCGTTAATGGGCCAAGAGTTACAAATGGTCTCGTATGGGCCGAAATACATCATGGGCCATACATGGGCCAGAAGTTACAATGGGCTAGAATCATATTGGAAGGCCCAGATGAAGCTACTGGGCTTAATTCGGATAGGCCGTAACAGGCCGTGAGTTAGAGGGCCGTAAATGGGCTATATACGAACAGGCCATTAACAGGCTTTCCGTGGGCCGGCCCGTTACCTTTTGACCAAGTCAAACGGGCTGGCCTTTTCACCGGAATGGGCCTCTGTAGGGCCGTGCCACATGTCGACGTATCATAGGCGCCTCCTGTCCAATGAATGGATGACATCTGTCCCAACGGTGTGCGAACACGTGTTTCCTCCGGCCAATGAGAATTTTACACGTGGAAAATTCTCATTGGTCCGGGCTGTTAGCGGGTTATCGGATCCAAAACCAAACCCGATAGCTTAACGACGTCCCGTTATGGTGGATGCCACGTGTTGGTCACCCTTGACGAAAGCACTTCCATGACGCGCGATTTATCGTCATGGAAGTGGACACTTCCATGATGATAATTTTGGTAATGTCATGGAACACTTCTACGACAGCACATGTATGACTATCTTGATTCTGTCATAAATTTGCCATGGATGTACATGCATGACAGAAAACGTGACCTACTGTGACAAACACGTATCATCACGGAAGTGTATTTTTTTGTAGTGATACTTGGCAAGCATCTTACGGAAAGCACCATGAATAAAGTGTGAACCACCATCAGTCATTAAATATATAGGGACTCCAAACCTTGGGAAAATAACTTCCTTAAGCATTTTAATAGAGGTGTTGTGATCAACACTACTAGTTGTAATAGCTTCTACCCATTTAATCAACAGCAACAAAAATATGTGTATACCCATTAGAGGAAGGAAAAGGTCCCATGTAATCAAATCCCCAAACATCAAATGGTCCAACAGCAAGTGAATAATTCATAGGCATTTCTTGATGCTTAACGATATTACCTATTCTTTGACATTCATCACAAGATAAGACGAACTTACGGGCATCCTTGAAGAGAGTAGGCCAATAAAATCCAGACTGCAATGCCTTGTGAGCAGTTCTATCTCCAGCATGATGCCCTCCATAAGCTTCGGAGTGACATTTTCGTAGGATTTGTCCCTGTTCATGCTCAGGTACACAACATCTAATAATACCATCTACTCCTTTTTTATAAAGATGTGGGTCATCCCAAAAGTAATGTCTTAAATCATAGCAGAATTTTTTCTTTTGTTGGTATGTAAAGCTAGGTGGTAAATATTTAGCAACAATGTAGTTAGCATAGCCAGCATACCAAGGAGTACCGTGAGCAACATTTATTGCAGCTAACTGCTCATGAGGAAAACTATCATCAATAGGTAGTGGGTCATCAAGCACATTTTCAAGCCTAGATAGATTATCAGCTACTGGGTTCTCAGCTCCATGATTTGTAAATCAAATCCTTGTAACAAGAGAACCCATCGAATAAGTCTAGGTTTAGCATCTTTCTTTTCCATAAGATATTTAATAGCAGCATGGTCTGTGTGAACAGTTACTTTGGAATCAACAATATAAGGTCTAAACTTATCACAAGCAAACACCACTGCTAAGAATTCTTTTTCAGTAGTAGCATAGTTCCTTTGAGCACTATCTAGAGTTTTACTAGCATAATGAATTACATTAAGTTTCTTATCAACTCTTTGTCCTAGAACAACACCAACAACATAATCACTAGCATCACACATAATTTCAAAAGGCAAGTTCCAATCAGGTGGTTGAACAATAGGTGCAGAAATTAAGCCTTTCTTGCGTGCTCAAAGGCTTCTAAACAATCATCATAAAAAACAAAGGGAATATCCTTTTGCAAGAGACTAGTAAGAGGCCTAGAAATTTTAGAAAAGTCTTTGATAAATCTCCTATAGAAACCAGCATGACCTAGGAAACTACGAATACCTTTTATATCTTTAGGACATGGAATTTTCTCAATTGCATCAACCTTAGCTTTGTCCACTTCAATACCTCCTTCAGAAATTTTATGACCCAAGACAATGCCTTCATTAATCATAAAGTGGCACTTCTCCCAATTCAAGACAATATTTGTTTGTTCACATCTCTGCAAAACTCGATCAAGATTGCTTAAACAATCATCAAAAGACTCCCCATAAACAGAAAAGTCATCCATGAAAACCTCAACAATCTTTTCACAAAAGTCAGAGAATATAGCAGTCATACATCTTTGAAAGGTAGCAGGTGCATTACATAAACCAAAAGGCATACGTCTATAAGCATAGGTTCCAAAGGGACAAGTAAAAGTGGTCTTTTCTTAATCAGGTTGAGAAACATGTATTTGTGAAAAACCAGAATATTCATCAAGGAAGCAAAAGTGTGTGTGCTTAGATAATATTTCAAGCGTTTGATCAATAAAAGGCAAAGGGTAATGATCTTTTCAAGTTGCTTTGTTTAATTTTCTAAAATCAATTACCATTCTATAGCCTGTAACAATTCTTTGTGGAATAAGTTCATTCTTATCATTAGGAACAACAGTTATACCTCCTTTCTTAGGAACACAATGAACATGACTTACCCATCTACTATCAGCTATACGATATATTATACCTGCTTCTAGAAGTTTTAATATTTCCGTTCTTACCACTTCTTTCATCTTCGGATTTAACCGATGTTGGTAATCAACAACAGGTTTAGCATCAGGTTCCATATTAATTTTCTGCTCGGTGCTTCCTTATAACTTTCAATAATCTTTCTTCTTCATGTTCTGAAAGGTTAGCACTAATAATAATAGGATATATCTTCTTTTCATCAAGATAAGCATATTTCAAAGTGTCTGGAAATTATTTTAGTTCAAACACAGGATCACCTTTAGGTGGAGGAGGACCTCCTAGAGTTTTAATAGGCAAATTGTGTTTAAGTAGAGGACGTAGTTCAAAGAATTTTTTATATATTTCATTTCTTTCATGCATATGTAAATCATTTTCATGGTCTAGCAAATATTGTTCTAAAGGATCAGTAGGTGGAATAGCAATAGAAGCAAGACCAATTAATACATCCTTACTAGGCAATTCTTTTTCATAAAGCTTTCGACTAAACTTGGAAAAATTAAACTCATGAGACACCAAAACTAACACCGACAGTTTGTTTCTCACAATCTATCTTAGCATTAACGGTGTTCAAGAAAGGTCTACCAAAGATAATGGGACAAAAGTCATCTTGTGGGGAACCAAGAACAAGAAAGTCAGTAGGGTATTTTATTTTCCCACACAAGACTTCAACATCTCTAACAATCCCAATTGGTGATATGGTGTCTCTATTAGCAAGTTTAATAGTAACATATATGTCTTCTATTTCTGCGGGTGCTATGTCGTTCATAATTTCCTGATATAATGTGCAAGGAATAGCACTCACACTAGCACCTATGTCTCATAAACCGTGATAACAGTGATCTCCTATTTTAACTGAGATGACAGGCATGCCAACAACATGTCTATGTTTTTCCTTTTTATCAGGTTTGGCAATTCTAGCAGCTTGTTCACAGAAGTAAATCACATGCCCATCTATATCTTCTTCTAAGAGATCTTTAACCATAGCAATACTAGGTTCTACTTTAATTTGTTCATCAGGTTTAGGTGTTCTAATATAGCTTTTGTTAACCACAGTTGAAACTTTAGCATGTTCCTTTATCCTAATAGGGAAAGGTGGTTTCTCTATATAAGCAGAAGGAACAACTGGATCAACATTATGAAGTATAGTTTCTTCTTTAACTGATACCGGTTCTTTAGTTTCTTCTTTAATAGGTGGGTGATATTTAAACCACTTCTCTTTAGGGAGATCAACATGAGTAGAAAATGATTCACAAAAGGAGGCTACTATCTCTGAGTCAAGTCCATATTTAGTGCTAAACTTTTGAAAAGCATCGGTATCCATAAAAGATTTAACACAATCATACTTAAGTTTAATACCTGACTCTTTACCTTCGTCGAGTTCCCAATCTTCAGAGTTGTGTTTAATTCTTTCCAAAATATCCCACCGGAATTCAATAGTCTTCTTCATAAAAGAACCAGCACAAGAAGTATCAAGCATGGTTTGATCATTACGAGAAAGCCGAGCATAAAAATTCTGGATAATAATTTCTCTTGAGAGCTCATGATTGGAGCATGAATATAATATTGAGTTAAGCCTCCCCCAAGCTAGAGCGATACTTTCTCCTTCACGAGGCCAAAAATTATATATATAATTCCGATCACGATGAACTAGATGCATAGGATAATTTTTTTGGTGGAACTCCAATTTCAAACGATTCCAATTCCATGATCCAATATCATCGCATAGCCTATACCATGCCAATGCTTTTACCTTCAAACATAAAGGGAAAACCTTTTTCATCACTTCATTTCCGGGTAAACCTGCAAGCTTAAACAATCCATAAATTTGTTCCACATATATCATGTGCATATCAGGATGTTTGGTCCCATCTCCTGCATAAGGATTAGCTAGCAGTTGTTCTATCATACCCGAAGGAATTTCATATTCAATATTTTCAGTAGGTGCAGTAGGTTGAGGGGTAGCTAATTGTGGTTCCGGACGAGGTGAAGATACCCCGAACAAACCCCTCAAAGGATTGTTTTCCATAGTAACAAGTGACAATAAATTTCAGCACACTATATAAATGTTTCCTTACCAAATTCCACTTACTAAAGGCGCTTCACTCCCCGGCAACGGTGCCAGAAAATAGCCTTGATGACCCACAAGTATAGGAGATCAATTGTAGCTCTTTTCGATAAATAAGAGTGTCGAACCCAACGAGGAGCAGAAGGAAATGACAAGTGGTTTTCAGCAAGGTAATGTCTGCAAGTGCTGAAATTGTAAGTAAGAGAGTAGTTTGATAGCAAGGTAATTTGTAACGAGCAAGTACCAATAGTAGTAACAAAAGTGCAGCAAGGTAGCCCAATCCTTTTGAGGCAAAGGACAAGCCAAAACGGTCTCTTATGATAAGCAAAACGTTCTTGAGGGTACATGGGAATTTCATCTAGTCACTTTCATCATGTTGGTTTAATTTGTGTTTTCTACTTTGAAAATTTGATATGTGGGTGGACCGGTGCTTAGGTGCTGTTCTTACTTGAACAAACTTCCTACTTATGATTAACCCTCCCGCAAGCACCCGCAACTATGAGAAGAAGTATTAAGAATAAATACTAACCATAGCATTAAACTATTGCATCCAATCGGTCCCTTACGGAATAGCGCATAAACTGGGGTTTAAGCTTCTGTCACTCTCGCCACCCATCATCTAATTGCTACTCCACAATGCATTCCCTTAGGCCCAAATATGGTGAAGTGTCACGTAGTCGACATTCACATGACACCACTAAGGGAATCACAACATACATACTATCAAAATATCGAACACATATCAAGTTCACATGATTACTTGCAACATGATTTCTCCCGTGACCTCAAGAACAAAAGTAAGTACTCACAAATGATAAACATGCTCATGATCATAGGAGTATTGAATAGAAAATTGGATCTGAACATATAATCTTCCACCAAATAAACCATATAGTAATCAACTAACAAGATGTAATCAACACTACTAGTCACCCACAAGCACCAATATATAGTTCCGGTAACAAGATTGAACACAAGAGATGAACTAGGGTTTGAGATAGACGGTGTTGTTGAAGATGTTGATGGAGATTGCCCTCCCCAAGATGGGAGAGTTGTTGGTGATGATCAGGACGATGATTTCCCCCTCCGGGAGGGAAGCTCACTCGGCAGAATCGCTCCGCCAGAGGGCAAAAGTGCTCCTGCCCAGGTTCCGCCTCGAGGCGGCGGTGCTCCATCCCGAAAGTCCTCTACTTATTTTTTCTAGGTCAAAATGACCTATGTACCAGAAGATGGGCACCGGAGGTGGGCCTGGGTGAGCACAACCCACCAGGGCGCGCCTGGGCTTCCTGGCGCACCCAGGTGGGTTGTGCCCACCTGGTGGGGCCCCTTTGGTAGTTATTTGCTCCAATAATTCTTAAATATTCCATAAAAAATCTCTGTGAAGTTTCTCTTGTTTGGAGTTGTGCAGAATAGGTAGCCTAACGTAGTCTTGTAGGGTGGAACCCTAGATGGGGATCTTTCACGAATTGGAGGGGAAATCCCCAAGAACACGAAGAACACAAGAGAGGGAAAACACTCAAATTGACTAGATCCAATCACACATATGGAAGATCCAAGAACGCACAAGAGATCACAATGATTCAAGGACAACAAAGGAAAGATACAAGGTACTAGTTCATCCCAATCCTATGAGGAGAGAGGTCTTGATGATCCTATGATGGGGATCCTTCCCAAGATGGGGGCTTGATATCCACTAGGGATCTTCTCCTAGGAGGTCTTGATCTCCTAGAGGAGTGGGTACAAGGAGCAAAGCTCTCTAATGTCTCTCATATACTTTGCTATCCTCTAAATGAGCTAGGTGGGGGGTACTTATAGTCTAGGGGTGAAATAAGAGAGGGAGAGGGTTCCAAGGGCAAAAGCCCCAACTTGCACGCATGCATTCGCGAAGTGGTCCGGGCACCCGGTGCAAAGAGGCCCGGGCACCCAGAGGTGGTGCAGCTGTAGGTGGCCGGGCACCCGGGGCCGAACGGTCGGGCACCGAGCTGGTTAGGGCCGGCTGTAGATGGCCCGGGCACCCGGGGGTTCCAAGCCCAGGCATCCGAGGGCGCGCCAGGTGGCTGGAGGCATGGGCCGGGCACCTGGGGAAGCCAAGGCCCGGGCACCCGGGGCGGGGCTGGCGGCTCAAGGCAGGCGGGCCGGGCACCCGCGGCTCCAAGGCCAGGCACCCGGGGTCGGCTGGGGCAGCTCCCAGGGAGAGGCCGGGCACCCGGGCCCCCTCATGGCCGGGCACCGGGGGCGGGCAGGGGCCGCGCCCAGGTTGAGACCGGGCACTCGGGGCCAAAGTGGCCGGGCACCCAGAGCGTGCAGGACTTCCCCTTCTTCGTCCTTCACGCTCCATTCTTCCTTCTCCTCCTCCGTAGGTCTCCAGTGAACTTGGTGATTTCTCCGTGCTTCATCGTGACGATCTCTGAAGTACCTCGGTTTCGATAGTGCGTGTGCGAGCTCTCGTCATAGGTCCTTTCCGTGCTTGCGGAGGTGGTGTGACATCCATGGTGGTGGTCGAGGGATGCTCCGCATCATCTCCCCCTCCCCCCTTGGGAGAGATCCGTCCACGGATCATGATCTTCATCACCATGGGAAAGAGAAGGTGTTGCCGTGTAGAAGTGGACACCCACCAAGCACTTGTCATGTTGAAGCTCGAAATGGTCACTCTCCAATGTCGCACTGTCTTGTAATTCCTTCAAAAGAAGCAAAGATAACAAGCACTTGGAAGAACAAATGTGGTTGGCATTAAAGCAAAACCAAGCATTCAAGAGGTGATTCACCCAACAAGTGTTGTCATCAAGCATAGCATATGGTTGGACAAAGAAGTGTGTCATGGCATTTAAGCATATAAATTGAGCACAAGCAAATACATCATGGAAACAAGCATGCAAATGGGAGGTGGAGATGCAAATATGTTTGACAAGTGAACTAGCATCTACCTCAAAGTCATAGCAAGAATGCATAAAGTGCTCAACAAATGGTCTATGGTATGCATAAGAACCATTCACAACACCAAACGAAATGAAATGTCTAAACACATGGGGCAAGCGCAAGTCAATCCAAGCATAATGTGCATATGGTGTGGTGAAGATAGTGAGGCACTCAACACAAATGAAGTCATTCAAGTGGCAATTTTGCAACAAGTGCGAGGCAATCAAGTCATTCAAGTGGCAAGCAATGGGACATGGCATATGTGAAGAAATGATATTATTGCAACCAAACATATGATAGGAGCAAATAATCCAAGAATTGGATGCAACACACAAGGCATATATATCATGATGCATGGAACGGTGAATATGACAAGTCGAAGCAAGTTCTCTAACATGTGTGCAATCAAGTGGTCCAAGATGAACATTAAGACTCATGGTGTAAGCAACACAAGTAGTATGATCCGCGATATCCATGTTCAAGAAAGATGTCACCTCGAAGGCGTGTCCTTGTGCATTCTTCACAATGCCGAAGTGGTAGGAAAGGTGGTGTAGAAGCGATTCGTGGTCGAATGTATGAGGCTCGCTCTCAAGAGCTCGAATGATCAACTCACGTGACGTGGAAGTCGACACAAAGTCCAAGTATCCTACACATACACACAACAAAACAAAGAACATATGCGCATGGTAGATAAACACATCATCCATCATGATTGTTCTCTTCTCTTGCACATAACCATTAGAAGCACAAGTGCATGAATAATATGATGCAACAATGGCTATATCATGGCACTAGGTATATGGTGCAAAGAGGTAAGACAAGCATGCTTCACAAGAAATAGGTGAAAAACTCCAAATATATGTGAGAATGCTATGGGGGCAATATCATTAGCAAGAGGTAAATCATTGTTGCACTCAATATATGTCAAATCATCTAGCACGAGAGAGGCAACATATGGAGATATGTGACAAGAAGCAATAACAATCATGTGCAAAGCATGTAGATGGTTGTCATCAACCACATGAAATAAGCAAGTATGAATCATTGGTGATGCAACATAAGCAAGCATATCAATCATGTCATGCAAACTAGTGGAGCGAAGATGCAACACACTAGAGGAAATCATGGCGATCATGTTATGTGAGAGAATAGTGGGTATAGGTAATGCACATGACATATGGCAAGCACGAGCACAAAGCAAGATCATAGTATCATCATAGGAATGGATCACAAAGGAAACATGGCAAGAACAAGCAATATCTCCACCAAGCTTGCAAATACACATACAAGTACTAGAATCAATCATCATGTGTAATGCAAAGCATGGGTCACAAATGCATGGCAAAGGCATATGAATAATCATGTCATGCAAAGTGAACATGGCAAGATGGGCATATAATATGTAATGGACAATAACCCTTAACCATGGGAGGGCCATGTAGAAGAAATGCGCGAAGTCTTTGCGCGAAGAGAGCGGTGGGAAAGACACTCCAAGGGATCCCAAGTCATCATTGCTCTCTAGAGCTCATTTTGTCAACTCATGGGATTGTGAAGTTGACAAGTATTCATGAGTACCATGTTCATTCCACTCAAGTGGTGTAGGTGATGTGGCAAAGATCAAATGGTGGTCATCATCATCAACTTGATGGAACCATGTGGGGGGTGCATCATATTCCACCATGGCCATCGTCTTGTCCAAAGGGAGGACGAAGTCATCGAGGATCGGCGTGTCATCATAAATGGGACCTAGCACCAAATGAGAAGACACAATAGAGGTAGAGGTTAAGTTGTTAGAAATCGAAATGGCCTCACATGCCCGATCAACTATCACACTCTCTCTATGTGGTGGTTCACTCACTCCCTCAAAATAGGTGCACTCAACGTCACATATGGTGGAGTCACTCATCTCACTCAAGTGGTGGGGGTTGTGGCTCTCCTCACATGGGAATTGTGGCAGCTCATCATACATGGGGCTAGTGGTGAAGTCACTCTCACTCCCAATATGGTGGAAAAAGTCACCCAAGTCATCATACGTCGCCGTGGTCGAAGGGAAGAACCCATGCTCAACCATCTCATAGTCGTCGCCGTGGATGAAGGCCGAAAATGGCACATCATCACTCTCGTCGTGGATGAAGGCCGAAGATGGCACAACATCACTCTCGCCATGGATGAAGGCCGATGTAGGCGTACTCGTTGTAAGTAGGCGAAGATGCCGTACTTCCAAAGGCGAAGATGCCTTGATAACCCTTGGCGAAGATGCCGAAGTAGTCGTGGTAGCCAGAGCTCCATCTTGTTGGTGCTCGTCTCGTGGTCTTCTCTTGTGCTCATGAAGGTTTTCTTGATGGTGCCGCGTGGTATTTGCATCTTGTGGCCATTCCGAAGACTTGCGACTTGAGCGCCCCCGCCTTGAAGATGACGAAGAGGAAGAAGACTTGTAGTTGGCCCACACGTATCGGATGTCATCCAATTGTGCATCCAACTTGGCGTCGATGTAGTCCCTTGTCCATGCTTCGCTTTGGTGAATGTCGACGGTGAGTCGCTCAATGCCTCGCATTGCTTGTTGTAGTACGAAGATGGGCATTTTGGTGATGTAGTTGTTCGCGCCGTTGTTGTCGTGGAAGACCGGAGATGAAATGCCTTGCCTATCCATCACAAGACTCGAGCAAATGTGAGTGGAAGAAAGGAAAGAACTAGACCAATGTACCTTATCCAATGTTGAAGATGGATCAATGATCACTCAATAATGTAACAAGGAAATAGCACAATTGGTACCGGATCTTCTCAATTCTCACACATATACAATTAAGGCTTATGGTGGAGCTCGGTGAGGATAGTGGCACAAAAATTTGATGCAAAATTTTAGCAAGAGCCAATAATGTTGGAAAAGATTCACAAATTTGCAAGAGAAACAAGTAGACCAATAGCAAAGAATGGCACACGGAAACACGCACATAGATAGATAAATGGGGTCGTGCAACCAAGGAATGAGCACAAAATTTGGAATCCACGGAAAATGCTCGTGTTGCAAAACTCTAGAGAGATGCTAGCATGATTGCTCAATAGGCGGATATGACACTTGTGCACAACCTATAAGATGCAAAATGTATGAGCTTTCTATCCCAAGTATGCTATGTGTATGATGTTCCCGGTGTTCTTCTCAAGATGATCCGAGATGATCGGATATGACATTCTTATGCAATGTGGTATGATGCTATGGCTATTGCTTACACTCTTTGCTCTCTTTTTCTTTTGCTTAAAAGCTTATTCCTTTTTTTATATGGCCACTTATGCAAAATGCACAAACCAAGATAGCAATTGTGTATATGCAGGAACAATCTTGTGACACAAGGGATGATATGATGATACCAATATGATATGGAATGTATGCAATGGAATGGATCACTAATGTGCACAAGTAACGTTGCCGGCAATACTCAAAGGCTAGTCTCGATAGGCTAGTGACGCAAAATGGGCTAAAGGGTTAACAATGTAATGGCAAGAATGTACAATGATAGGATACCACGATACCAAGATGATATAGAGGTTACCGTTCTTGCTTACGGTTAGGGTGTCAAAATGGTGAAGTGGTCGATGTCGAGTCCTTGTCGAAGGTGAGTGGTGGTGTTGTCGATGTCGAACCATTCCTAGTTAGCCGAAACACCCTAGGAAACGAAAAAAACCGCAAACTCAAAATCTCAAAGGAAAATGTCAAATGGAGGTAGCGGAATGCGTTGTGGTTCCGGAGTTAGCAATGCAGAAGTGGTGGTGGTGGTTGATGACGAAGCAACCGTCCCTAAGTAGCCGAAACACCTTAGGAGACTCAAGTCAGCACTCAAGCAACCACAAATGCTAAATGGGTCAAAAATGGGTTCGGTGGCGGAAAGCGATGGTGGTTTTGCGAAAGATATGGTGGATGGCCTATGCAATAATGCCAAAATGGTAAAATTTTGATGGAATCAAATGGTGTTGGAACCTACCTAGATGTATGGTGGATGTCAATAGCTACTCAACGAGCTAAAGAATGTCAAAATCGGACTCCGGGGGTGAAAGTTATGGCCGAAACCGTGATGGTGTTGGGCTGATTCGGGGGGATGCAGGTGCCCGGGGTTTGAGGGTGCGGGCACCAGGGGTGGTCTGCAAGGTTGGGCTAAAGAAGAGGCCCGGGGGTCTGGGTGCCCGGGGGCAAGAGGTGCGGGCACCCGGGGTGTTCCGGGGCAAACAGCCCGTGGTGCGGGTGCCTGGGGGCTCGGGGTGCGGACACTAGGGTGGTCAACAGAGACGCGCGGGAGGTCCGGGTGCCCGGGGTTTGAGGTCCAGGTGCCCGGGGGTGATGGATTTGGGCGGAAATTCATGGGAAAATGGGAGAAATTAATGGATTTCGTGGTGGGAAAGGTGGAGATGGATGGGGGAATGCTAGATCCACTTGAAACCAAACAAATCCATGGATCAAATCCAACAAAACCTCATCAAACCGACAAATCACAAAAAAAATTGGGGCTACTTTTGGTGGGGAATTTTTGAAATTGGGGAAGAACACAACAAAATTAGGCTAGAGAACAAGATGGGGGGCTCCAATTTCGTGACAAACCATGGCTCATGATACCAAGATGTTGTAGGGTGGAACCCTAGATGGGGATCTTTCACGAATTGGAGGGGAAATCCCCAAGAACACGAAGAACACAAGAGAGGGAAAACACTCAAATTGACTAGATCCAATCACACATATGCTAGATCCAATAACACACAAGAGATCACAATGATTCAAGGACAACAAACAAAAGATACAAGGTACTAGTTCATCCCGATCCTATGAGGAGAGAGGTCTTGATGATCCTATGATGGGGATCCTTCCAAGATGGGGGCTTGATATCCACTAGGGATCTTCTCCTAGGAGGTCTTGATCTCCTAGAGGAGTGGGTACAAGGAGCAAAGCTCTCTAATGTCTCTCATATACTTTGCTATCCTCTAAATGAGCTAGGTGGGGGGTACTTATAGTCTAGGGGCGAAATAAGAGTGGGAGAGGGTTACAAGGGCAAAAGCCCCAACTTGCACGCAGGCATTCGCGGAGTGGTCCGGGCACCCGGTGCAAAGAGGCCCGGGCACCCAGAGGTGGTGCGGCTGTAGGTGGCCGAGCACCCGGGGCCGGACGGCCAGGCACCCGGGCTGGTCAGGGCCGGCTGTAGATGGCCCGGGCACCCGGGGCGCGCCAGGCGGCTGGAGGCACGGGCCGGGGACCCGGGGAAGCCAAGGCCCGGGCACCCGGGGTAGGGCTGGCATCTCCAGGCAGGCAGGCCGGGCACCAGGGGTCGGCTGGGGTAGCTCCCAGGGAGAGGCCGGGCACCCGGTGTGGGCAGGGGCCGCGCCCAGGTTGAGGCCGGGCACCCGGGGCCAAAGTGGCCGGGCACCCGGAGCGTCCAGCCTTCCCCTTCTTCGTCCTTCACGCTCCATTCTTCCTTCTCCTCCTCCGTAGGTCTCCAGTGAACTTGGTGATTCCTCCATGCTTCATCGTGACGATCTCCGAAGTACCTCGGTTTCGACGGTGCGTGTGCGAGCTCTCGTCGTAGGTCCTTTCCGTGCTTGCAGAGGTGGTGTGACATCCATGGTGGTGGTCGAGGGATGCTCCGCATTGCGTAGCTTTTACAGGTCCAGATTTCCAGCTGCCGGAATTCTCTCTCTCTGTGTATACCTTGCATATTATGAGAGAAAAGGCATTAGAATTACTCCATTAAGCTTTATTATGGATAAAAACATCATAAATAACAGTAAGAAAACATGATGCAAAAGGGACGTATCAGAAGCATACAGAGCAATTCTAACAAAACATGACATAATTTTGGCTCTCTCAAATAGGTGTGTCCAGCAAGGAATCCAGACTTAAAACACAAATTAAAACAAGCAAAGGCTCATATCATACAAGGCGCTCCAAGCAAAACACATAGTATGTGACGAATAAAAATATAGATTCGAGTAAAATACCGATGGTCGTTAGAAGAAAGAGGGGATGCCACTCGGGGCATCCCCAAGCTTAGTTGCTTGCTCTCTTTTGGATAATAGCTTGGGATGCGGGGGCATCCCCAAGCTTAGGCTCTTCTTACTCCTTATTCCTTCATCCATCGTAAGATAACCCAAAACTTGAAAACTTCAATCACACAAAACTCAACAAAACCTCTTTCAATAAGGATTATTTTCTTATACTTCAAATATGTGGGATTATTTTTAGCTAGGACACTCTTCCAAACCCTCTTTCAATATTATCACAAACATATTCATCATCAGGCTTAAATAAATTTTCAAGATCATAAGAAACATCGCCCCAATCATGATCATTGCAACAAGTAGTGGACATAGCAAAATTAGCATCCCCAAGCTTGGGGTTTTGCATATTATTAGCACAATTGACATTAATAGAATTTATAGTAAAAGCATTGCAATCATGCTCTTCATTCAAGGAGCTATCATGAATCACTTCATAAATTTCTTCATCACAAATTTCAGATTCATGAATCTCAAGCAAAACTTCATAAAGATAATCTAGTGAACTCAATTCACTAGCAATGGGTTCATCATAGTTGGATCTCTTCAAAAGATTAGCAAGTGGATGAGGATCCATAATATTTGATTTTAGCAAGCGAAGATGCAAGCAAATATAAGACACATGGCAAAACAAGCAAACATGAGATCCGTCGAGAAAACGGCAAACGAAAAAGAGGGCTAAAAAGGCAAATTTTTGTGAAGTGGGGGAGAGGAAAACAAGAGGCAAATGGCAAATAATGTAAATTGCGAGGAGATGAGATTTGTGATTAGGAACCTGGTATATGTTGAAGATCCTCCCCGGCAGCGGCTCGAAGCTACGTCGGTATTTCCCCAAAGAGGAAGGGATGATGCAGCACATCAGCGGTAGGTATTTCTCCCAGTGATGAAACCAAGGTTATCGAACCAGTGGGAGAACCTAGCAACACAACGTAAACAACCCCTGCACACAGATAACAAATCCTCGCAACCCGACGTGTTAAAGGGGTTGTCAATCCCTTTCGGGTAACGACGCCAGAAATTGGCAAACGGACGTAAGATAATTGTAGTATATTGATAGATCGAACGCCAAATAAAATAAATAAGAATAAAACACAGCAAGGTATTTTTGTATTTTTGGTCACTGGTGTGCGTCGGTCCTAAACAAACGGTTTTTAACCCCTTTCCGTGATGGCATTTGGAACCGTCGCCAAGTGAGTGTGGGCGATAGGGGGGTCCTTCCCACACGACCCAGAAACCGTCGGGGATAGGGCCCCTACAGTACTCCTACTCATTTCTTCTCGCATTGCCATCGCAGTCGGTATTCTGTGGTGCTACGTTTACGATGCGCGACCCATCACAAACGGTTCACTATTATAGAACGTGTATGATGCGCAAACCATCACAAATGGTTCACCGTTAAGAAGATTAGCTAATCGTCGTACGAGTGTCGGACAGGATTACGAAACGTCGGACCGTCGTAACATCGTCGTACATGACAACTATCGCACACACTATTTTGTGGTGCAACGTTTATGATGCATACTTCATCAGAAACAGTTCATGGTTGTGAATTGTATACGATAAGGCAACTAACTCAAACGTTTAGTTTGCCCGCACCGTTTGTGATATTGTCTAACATCACACACGCTTTGCAAACGGCAACTGTGTGCATGCTTGCACATGTTTCCTCTTTGTGAACCGTCTCGGATTATGGTGCATATTGCAAACGTTTGTGTTTTACCAACCGTGTGTGCCGTAACAACCTGGAGAGTGTAATTTCACCGTAATTTAATTGCTTCTTTTCCAAATTGTACCGGATTTGGATTTGAATTTGAATGTGTGCTACAACTTTATTCATATCCATTAGGTTCAAACAACCAATGAATTATTCGATTCATAGGTACATATGTTTAAGAATTACATAAGAACCAAATAAAGAATGATGAACCACAGTTGTATACTTGTACTATTAAAGACGGTAAAGAAAGAGGCGAAATATATTCCGGTTGCTGAACAAGGTGAAGCGGAATGCCCTTATTGTGCCCTCCTCCATGCAGATGGAATGCACGACTCTAGTCCAACCCCTTGTGATGGCCGACCGCCCATCCTTCACGGTCTTCATGAAAACATCTAGATAATCATCGTGTTCTGGTAACCTTTGCATGCCCACCAATCATGTAGTTTGAGAGGTAATCTTGAGTAAACTGCTTTGGCAACCACTGCAAAGGAAAAAGATTCAGACATTGTCATCTAACACAACTCATTATGGGCAGTAAAAAGAAGGCTGCAGAGTTCTTACTTACCATCCTGCAGTTCGCTGTTGTCTTGGATAAAGTGTAAACAAATAGTTTAATTGCCATCTTTGGACCCATTTTACTAACAATCTTTATCAACTTCCTCACTTGATGTTGGTTCATCGATATCTCATTGCCCCATAGGCAGAAAGGGTCGAAGCGCGGATCTTTACCAATGACATATGTACCTAAAAGTACCAAGTTAATATTAGAAGCTAAACAACAATTGCACAATGATGTAGTACAACACTCTTTTATAATATGTCTATATACATCCGTATGTGGTAGTCCATTTGAAATCTCTAAAAAGACAAATATTTAGGAACAGAGGGAGTATCTTATAACATCCAATATACTCACATATAAGATGAATAAACATCTTATATTATGGGCCGGAAGGAGTTTAGTTCATTCTTACAAATTATCGGCTGATTAACTGCTGCTGTATCCATGGGTTACAGTTAGTTTGAGCTAGTTCGGGCTCAAATATCCCTAAAGTATATCTAAACATGAGGGCTAGTTTGAGCTAGTTGCATCTATAACCCACCCAAAAAAACTATCCAACCCAAGAGGTGCTAATTGGAGCTAGTTCTCCTAGTGCATTTATTGTCAATCTAACCTTGCCATCCAAACAACTCTTTGGATGGAGTTAGTTCAGGGTTAGTAATGAGCTAGAAACTAACTCTAACCTCTAGCTAAGTTGAGTATCCAAACAGGGTTGTGTTGTTGCTGTTGCTGCTGCTGCTCTTCTACGTATATCTAGACATCATTAGAACATTAATGTAACACTCTTCCTTGTTGCTATGTAGCCTAGGATTGCATATATAGACATTAAGTACAATGCATGTTGCTATGTAGCCTCAGATATATAACATATGGCCCTAGTCAACCTGACGAAAAATGGGTTGTAGATATATTCAGTTAAAAGTCCGATTCACCGATTAGTCCCTTATCAGCCGCCGGCCTATATGGTACCAGCTACCGATATCCTGAACAGTGAGCAGATATAAGCCATGGGATGAAACTAACCTCGATGGAAAACAACAGTCGTTCCCAAAATTGTCCTGTGTAGGTACATCGAGAAGCATGTTAAGCACAACAGGCTAAACATCAACCATAATTATACATGGCAGACAAAATAATCTCCAAAAGGTAGCTTCAGTGTGCAGGTTTAAGCATGCTAGTAAAGCAAAACAAGTGGAAAGGTGTGCTAACTTCAACAGGCCTAACATTTAGCAACAAGCAAACATAGTCATTCAAACTGGTATTGTGCCGGTCTAAGTACACTGGTTATGGTTAAATAAAAATGGAAAGGCATGTTAACTACAAGATGCAACAACCAAATGTAGTCATTCATAGTGGTATTGTTGAAACTGGTACTGATGAAATTGAACTGCACAGTTCATACTTGCACATATAGAACATCACATTGTGAATAACTGGAATAAACAAGGCATACTACGAACAACCAAAGATAGCATTTGAAACTGAACATATGCTAACTACAAACAACCAAACAATCAAAAAACTTTAAAAGAGGCATATGCTAGCTATAACAGGCTTAACAGCAAGCAAATATATGCATTCCTATCGGTATGTTTAAAACTGGATTGATGAATGTACTGCACAGTAAATAATTGCACATATAGAGCATCACATTGTGAACAACTTAAACAAGGCATACTGCAAACAACCAGATATAGCAATTAAAACTGGACATATTCTCACTACACTACAAAAGGGACTCGACAAAAAAAATCATGGGTTTCCCCCTGTGAAGAGGCACGGCAAAACAAATCATAGGTTTCCTCACTTGTCACAGATGGGCTCGTTCCCGTGGGAAGAGCACGGACCCTGGATCCGCTCCATGTTGTCACAGATGGGCTCCTTCCCCTTGGAAGAGCACGGCTGTAGGGTGCCCTCCCTGATGTCGCAGACGGGCGCTTTCCCCTTAGAAGAGCAGATGGGCTCTTTCCCCTTGGAAGAGCCGGAGAGGGTGCCCTCCTTGTGGTCGCCGTCGATGAGGTCTAACTTGGAAGCTATGGATCCCAAGCCAGCGTCGCAGAACATGTCCTTCAGAAATGACAAAAGGGGCTCGATGGCGATGTAGAATGGCAAATTGTTGACAGCGAGCCAGAGGAGATCAGCGGCGGGGCCATGGATGAGATCGACGACGATTGAACCCGTGGGGTTAGGGGTGGGCCACTTAACCTGTGACACAGCCCGCCTCAGGCCATCGCTGCCGATCACCTCGATGTCGTAGCCAGCGGCCGAGACATGCCTGCATACTCTAGCCCGCTGCTTGAGTGCCTGCCGCCAGTAATGGTCGTTGGCTTCCTCGACGACATCGGGCGAAGAGACCGCTATACACCTCTTTTGGACTAGTCGCTCCTCGAGCTCCATGGGAAGCATAGCCGGGCTTAGGCTGTGACGCTCTAGAGTGGGGGATGGGGATGGGGATCTGTGGGAAAGGGGGCGTTTGGCAGGCGCCATCTAAGAAACTCAGGGTGGCCTGGGTATGGAGATCGGTGGGTAAGCTGCACGGGCAAACCGGTAGATGTTGACAATGAAGGCCTT
>NC_057808.1:155020247-155021090 GCF_018294505.1 Triticum aestivum | reverse complement strand
TGTGTGTGTGGAGGGGGTGCGGGGTGTTTGAGGAAATGATGCGAGTACTGAAAATTTTACTACGCGGGAGTCAAACACGGGAGTGAAATGCTGGGCTATTGAAAATTTGATGATTGTGCATCGCACACGGTCCCGAGATAACAACCGTGTGTTATGAAACAGAAAAACCCTCGAGGCGGGCAGATATTTTCTAGTGATGCAGGCGAGATTGGGAACAAGAGACATCACACACCGTTCGGAGATAACAACCATGTGTTATGAAACAGAAAAACCCTCGAGGCGGGTAGATATTTTCTAGGGATGCAAGCAGGATTGGGAACAAGAAACATCACACACGGTCCGAAGATAACAACTGTGTGTTATGAAACAGAAAAACCCTCGAGGCGGGCAGATATTTTTGAGAGGGGGAGCCTCGTGGAGCCCAATGTACTGTGCGGATGTGTGCGTGACAGGTGCGCCGGCGTGGCACACAGTTAGTTTGAGTGAACCGTGTCTGTTGCGTCATCCGACTTGTCTAATGTTCATAAATTTGGTGAAAAATGACGCGGGAGAGGGTCAGAACACGAACACACTTGCATGTGGACCAACTTTATGTATCAAAAGGATGGTTTGATTTTCAAATACCAAATGCAACTTTGATGTGGCACCTCTCTCGCAAAGCGCACGGTATTGCTTGCCCCCACCCCCCTCGTGTCGGCATGAAGGAATCCTAAGCTATGAATGCATGCCCCCTCCCCCAAACCGAGGTTCACCTAGCAAAGTGCGAAGTAGCTAGCAGCCCCCTCCTCCCTCGTATCGGCACGAAGTGAATCCTAAGCTATGAATGCATGCCCCCCAACCGAG
>NC_057808.1:154897609-155018750 GCF_018294505.1 Triticum aestivum | reverse complement strand
CCCCACACACACACACACTTTCAGTCGGCGGGCCAGAGAGGCATATATCTCACCAAGATGGATCGTAAAATGGACCAAGAATAATCCACCTTGGTCGTACAATCTCTCTCTTGTTGTTGGTCAAAGTGATGCCGTCCATGCGACCACGGAAATGGGCTAGCTCGCCAATAATCACGCAAGTAGCTAGTCCCCGAAGACAACCACTGCATGCGTGTGGCCCAAACATACGTATGGAGATGTGTGTTTTTAAGTAACAATGGAACAACTTTGATGTGGAACCGTGATTTCGAACTAGAAATCCCCACACTGAGTGAGGGTTAGGTTGAAGATGCTTATGTAGGTTACACCACACTTCAAGCCAACAACGGGGATTCATGCATGCATGCGTGCATAGTATATGCGCTCAAACTTAATTAGGTCTGAATCTCACCATGACCTATACTACGATAACACGAACCAAATGAAGAATCCGCCATGGTAACCTATCTTGTTGTTGGTCAAGGTGATCATGGATGTCCATGCGGGCCCACAAATATATAGGCTTGTCTCCGGTAACCACGCGAGGGAGTGTATCGTTCGAAGGCAACCACTACATGCATATGTATGGAGGTGATGCGTGCATGCATGTTTGAATACACAACATTGATGTGGTGCGTGTGTCAAAAATTGTACACTAGCTCCCCACACAGAGCGAGATCGGTTCATGATGTGTCGTTGTACTAGCCACTTCGACTCGATGGGAGGGATTCATGCGTACACATGCATGTGTGTGTGCTCAAACTGTATCATGCATGTCATCTCGGAGCAAAAATAATAATCCCCTCCTAAGTCAAATTAACCTCTCTTGTTGTCAGGCAACAAGTAGTGATGGACCAAGCGGGCCCACAGATGGAAAGCATCGATATCACTGATAACCGCTTAAGTGGGTGCGAGAGGACAACCACCACCGCTTTGCATGTGGGCCAAACATATATATGTTGAATACCCAAAATGCACAACTTTGATGTGCCACATGCCTCAAAAACCGTAAACCATGCACCCACACAGAGCGAGGTTCATATCAAGCGTACTACATATGACGGTCCCCTTCCCCCCTCTTCACCGCATACTATATGCTCCTGCCGTAATATATGTACAACCCAAAAGAATCCTCATCGATGGTGAAATTAATTAACATCTCCCGATATAGGTCTAAGTGATGCATGCATGCATCGACAATGGCCTCGTGGGCCCACAGATGGAAGCGTCACACGTAAGTGTCCTAGCTAGGATATGCATGTGGCCCAAAAAGGTGTTGTGTGATGTTGGAATAACCAATTTCACAATTTTGATGTGGCACGTGCCTCGGTAACCAAAAAGTCTCGACACTAAGTGAGGTGTACTTGTTCACGGACGCGTACGTATAGTATATATGCTAGTCCCCTCCCACCTCTTCGACGCGTAGTACATATACCACCATAACACAAACAAAAAAGATTCTACCTTGCTGTCAAATTAACCTCACTGCCGGCTGTTCGTCAAAGTGATGGACGACGACCTCGCGGGCCCATAGAAAGCGTCACACGCGAGTATCGAGTGTCGTGTAGGACAACCATCGACTGCATGTGGCCAAAACATTTATGTATGAAAGGGTTGTGTAATGTTTTAAATAATGATTTCACAACTCCGATGTGGCACCGGCCTGTCTAACAAAACGGCCAACCCACACGGTGGCTCACAACTCGTAATGTACCGCGAGCCACCTTCCACCCCCAGATGCACACACCCCCACACACACACCGTGAATCCACCGCAACTACGATGCATGTTAAATTAATTATCCTACGGTGAACATACATGTTACCAAAGGGGGACGTTTTAATTTCAAAAAAATCACAGAGATCATTAAGACGTTTTAGTACATTGATTGATTGATTTTCTACGGGTATAATGTGCAAAAATAAATTTGAGCTACATGCACACGTGACAGTGCACCTAAATGGATTGCAAAAACACATGTGTCTCACGGGGTGCATGTTTACTCCCCGTGCAACAAATTTCAAACATTGAGAATCTTGATTTTTAAATTCTAGTAAATCCAAAACTTATTCGAAGTTCATGAAACTTATTGTGTTGTCATATGGACACCAATACAAAGTGGCATTGTACTTTTTTTTGTCAAATTTGAGACCAGTTTTGATGTAATCTTTATATAATTACAGACGTGAGATTATTAATAATTGGGAACCAATATCCCAAACGGATTATTTATTCGAACCGTGAGCGTTAGACCAACAATGGATACCTGCCATGCTTCAGTTAAGCAATAAAGCGGCAGCATTAATCATCCAAATAGAAAAACAATATATGTGCCGCCACACGACCGTGCGAGCAGGCGTGAGTTGACAGGACGCATGCGAGCAGTCCGCCGCGTAGGCAGACGGGGAGGCGTGCGTGCAGGTGTGTGAATTGACGGAGGCATGCTCACTGCGCAGTGTCATCGGGAGGCGTGCGAGTAGCTGTGTGAAACTTTGGTAGGCATGCCAGCAGTCCGGTGTGCAGGCTCACCGGGAGGCGAGCCATCGGTTTGACCGCCGCCCACCTCTCTCCCACTACTCCCACTACTCCATATTAATGGTGCGCCCGAGCGGCCGCACCCCCATCCTAGCTACGCACACACAATCCTCTCTCTCCGCTTGCATCCTCGATGCCGCTCTCAGTCCTCAAAGCCGTCAGTGTATGAGGATGCCGCCGAAGCGCCCCATCGGAGGGAGTGGCGACGCCGGGGCTGCTAAAGCACCGGAGCACTGCGTGGAGATGGAGACAGAGGTTGTCGTCACCGCCGGCGAGTTATCACTGCACCCTGACATCATCGACGGCGTCAAGCTTCCATAGCCGGAGGCGGAGTTCCACACCGAGTCCGACGACCACTTCGGCGATGACTCCGACGACCACTCCGGCGCCCACTCCGACGAGGACGGACAGCTGGTTAGTCATCTATACCCATTTATGTGTCAAATAGATCATAGGGTTTCTCTGATTACTCCTGCCTCCCCTTTTTGGAATAGAAGTCATGTGGTTATGTTCTCCCAATCCATGAAATCTGAGTAAGTTTCATTAGAGCTGTGTAGTGTCTTGATTGTTTGAGTGGTATAGGTGATAAGTGATTAGTTGTTTCATCTGTGCAAATGATTTCTGCTAGTAATCCAACTAGGGTTAGTGTTCGTGCTAATAATTCCTAGCCAGGACTTGACAATTGATTTTTGAATGACCTACATATGTTTGTGCTATTATTTTCTTCAAGATTGGTCTGTACATAGACGACTGTGCTTAAAAATCGAACCATAATCTCTGGATATGTATAAATAAATAGCCATAAATTATTAATCCTACTTCACGACATGTAATCAGTGATTTGATGCCAAATTTGTTTTACTATTTGTATAGGTGCTGTCTGACGATGTGGACAGCGAGGATGAAGATGCCCAGAGGAGGTACAAAAGGCGAATCCTGAGGGAGCTTTATGCGGGAATGCATAACAGGCGTATTAGGACCTGGAACGACGACTATGGATGCCCATTTTGCAATCACAAGCTTCATGACGCGTATCTAAGTGTTCTGGCGCATGCAAGAGGACGGGCCGTTGGCTCCATCAAGCAGAAATATTCTCGCAGGGTGGCGCACGGCGCGTACGCCGAGTACTTGGAGAAGCTTCAGGATCGTGCCGGACGCATGTGAGATGAGATGTGGGATGGATCGAACTATGTACGCTTCAGTATGCTTAATGACGGTTGAACTATGTACTTATGGTTGAACTATGCTTATGTACGTGTACGCTTATTATCTATGTCTGAGTATGTTAAATATTTCGCCAAATTTTGGTAAAAATTACAACGGGGGACCAATAAACCAGGACGGAGGTAGTACGTCAATCACACACGGTTCCCAAAATTGGAACCATGTGCAATGACTTTCATTTTGCCTGCTGCGTCAATCACACACGGTTCGCTCTAGCAAACCGTCGCCCCCAAAATTCTTTGTGGGACAGAAAACCCTCACAACCCAATTCAAAAAACAAAAAAGAAACCCTCACCATCCCCACGTCACAAAAACCCTCACCCCGCCCGCTACCCCCTCGGCCCCTCCGGTACGTTCCCCATTCACACCTGCACAAGCTCCTCCGCGTCTATGCCATGGCACCGCCTATCGCGGCAGTAAACACTTAGCTCGACGCCTGCCGCCGCCAGGCTACCGGCAAAGCCCACCGCATTTCGTCACTTCCGCTTGCCGCCGCCTATCGCCATCGACTTTCTCGATGCTGCTCGCGGTCGACCTAGCTCCGCTCGGTTGCGGAATCTGCCGTACTGAGGATTCTTTCTCATGGACGACAAGGTAACTAATTTAACGAGATATTATCTCATCTCTTATCCCAGTTCATCTGCCTCCTTTAATCACCTGGCGGAAATTGCCGTGAATTCATTTTTATTCGAGCTGGTTTGAGGGTTTACTTTCATTCATAGAATGTACAGTGCGCAGACACTTCAGGACTTTGCGACCGCCGCCAGAGATTCCATATCTCCGTACCAGATAACTTGAGGGCGCGTGGTATGTTCAATCTCACCCTAAATCGGTTGGCATGGCCTACTTTCCTGAACATATTCTAAATATTGCTACATTGGATAAAAGGTGCCACATGCACCATATACGTCAAAGGGGATTTTCCCCCTCTTATTTCTATATTAGGAAAATTAATGATGTATTGTTCTTTCGATTACTCTCATTTTTCCATGACACCATGTTTACCCTATCTGTTTAATTATAGATTTTTGTCCTTCGATTTCAACTGTTGTACAGTTCTTTCAATTTGGGCCCATATTTGCATGTTACCATATTTTCTTTAACAATCCTACCATTTTCTGCAGAACATCCCTCGCTATGCAACAGATTATGTAGTGCACAATTTTTCCCTTTACATAGATCAAGGCTCTACGGATGTCATACTGCACACAAACCATGGATTTACAATCGTTGCTACTGTAAGACTTGATGAATGTGGTGACTCCTATTTTGGCACTGGCTTTTGGAATGAAATTGCAAAGTTTTATGTACTGAAAGCTGGCACTAAAATTGCATTGCACATAAAAGGGCCTGGTCATGAGATATATGCTAACTTCCCCGACAAAATCATCCGTCCAAACTTTGTTCGGAGTAAATTTTCTTTTCAACTATCAGCATATGTTGACTTACCCAGCAATGTCAAATGAATTGTGTAGTATTTAAGCAACCAATTGTTATTCCCTTTTCTTACTATATTCCTACCTAATAACTTCTAGTTACCAATACACTTTTCTATTGCCCTGTTTTAACTAAATATTCCCTGTACTCCCATTTCTATCAGAAAGCGCCGCTGACAAGGAGACTCCGGAGGTGGAGAACGGGGCTGCCAACAAGCGGAGGCGGGGCGAGCTAGAACCGCAAGCGACTCCAGCAGGCCTAGACTTAATCAGCAGCCTCCCCGATGATATGTTGAGAGTCATCATCTCCCTCCTCCCAATCAAATATGGGGCGCAGACAACCCTCCTTTCCCGGCGGTGGCGCCCCCTATGGAACTCCAGCCCTCTCGACCTCATCGACACCCACGAGCTCTGCCATGGCTATCGCAAAAGCTTGGATGCGTTCTCCAAGATCCTCGGCAGTCACCTTGGCCCAACCAAAGGCCTTAGAATGGGCAAGTTCCGTTCCAACGGCAAGGACCGAGCCAAGCTTGACGACTGGTTCCGATCCCCCGCCCTAGATCAGCTCGAGGAGCTCACTTTTGATGATGGGCATATGCGGTCGCTGCCAACGTCCGCACTCCGCCTCGCGCCCACGCTGTGCGTCGCCAAGTTCAGGAACTGCCATTTCCGCCCCTTAATGACGCGCCCGCTCTTATTCTACCACGACTGAAGCACCTCGAGCTCGTCGCCGTCTGCCTCTCAAAGGGTGACATGGAGCGCCTGCTCCGTGGCTGTACTACACTCGAGTACCTTCGTCTTCAGGCGATCAATGGGTTGAGTACCTTCCACATCACCTCCATGACTCTCCGGACTATTTATGTGTGTTGCTGGTGCGGCAAGAAGACATCACAAGATGTGTACCACGGTATGGTCATCCAGGACACACCTGCACTTGAGAGATTACTTGTAGTTGATCAAGAAGGTCCAACAAGAATCAATGTCATTTCTGCGCCGAAATTGACAGTGGTGGGCTACTCGTCTGACAAATACTCCGAACTTGTTATTGGATCCACACCCGTTCAGGTACAACAGCCGCCTTCTACCTCTCCTTCTACAAATTAACATTATTTCTAATTTTGAAGATGTTTGTTCGTCTGTCATTCAGAAAATGATTCCGACAAGCTTGACCCCGAAACTGCGCACAGTGAAGGTCTTGGCACTAGAATCTATCGGGCCCGACCTGGAGCAAGTTGTCAGTTTCCTGAGATGCTTTCCGTGCCTGGAGAAGCTATATATCGAGGTGATGTTCCTTTCCTGTTAAATGTTAACCATAAGGGAGTTCAATTTGTGACACCTTTTTCCAAGTTTACAATGACAATGTACTACGATTTCTGAAGGTTCTTTTGGAGGATTTCAGTACATACATGTCCCCCCCATATTGGTTGCTTGATCCATATGGTTACAATCAATAAGCATTTCTCCTTTGGATTCATCTGTACTAGTTTTCTTAGGGAACTTTTCATCCACTCCAACCTCTTGTGAAGAAGGCTACATTTTTCTAGAATGTAATCAAATGCCCATGTTAATCATGTCAGATCGAAGATGGCATGTTAGTGCATTTTACAAATCCTGCAAACCAAATAGCTAGGCCTGTAGTAATGTTCAAAACTGCATGTAGGCACTAACACGTTTTCTTCTTTTGCAGATAAGATTAGGCCCAGTGGTGGATAATGTGATACAATATAACAATCACGTCGAATGCCTAGATCTGCATCTCTCAGAAATTACTTTGAACTCCTACCGAGGGACCTTACCGGAGATTATATTCGCCAGGTTCTTTGTTCTCAGAGCAAGGGTGCTGAAGGAAATGAGGTTTGCCCTACATTTATTTCGCAAAAATGAATGGTTTGTTGATCAGCGCCGGCGCCTGCGGCAGAATGGAGTAGGCTCCAAAAATGCTGAATTTCATTTTGGAACTTCAGATGACAGAGTAATCGGAAGTCATCGTGTCAACCCCATACATGACTTCTCAGTGGCTGACCCCTTTGCAAAAATTGTGAGGTTTCGAAGCCAGACTTAGAAGCGGTGATATTAGTTTGAACCTCTCTGATATCCATGTTCAGCGGATCAGCGCGAGCGTTTACAGTTGATGAGCTGAATTTCATTTCTAATATCAGTTTGAACCTTGTAATCTTCGAATTTGAGCCATATAACTCGGGAATTTGAACCTTGTAACATTTTGAGCTTTTGTCGTACAATCATTGAAATGGCATCATATGAGACTCGTATATTGCTAGCACTATTTTGACCTTAATATGCAACGGTCTTAGATTTTATTGACCATTCTCGAATCAGTTTACCTTGTCGATCTCACAGCACACAATCTGTATAGCAAACTCGACTGCGATCTTCGACATTATTGCACACAGTTGGTTTCTTCCACCGTGTGCACTGTAGAGCACAGAATTAATTATCGCACTCGAGTGTCCATCATCACCCTTCTGTGTAACTTTGACCTCATCACCCAAGGGTAAACTTATGACCGAAGTCATCCCACACACTTCATTTTTACAAAGATTTTTGCCAATAAACGCCCATGATTTGTCCCTCTTCTAGCCAACACGTGGTCAAACTAGCCGGGCGGGAAGCTTGCGCGGTAAATAGCACGGTAGCGCAGGAACAGGCTCACCGACGATACATTTGGCGCCTCTTCGAGCCCACGCCCGCGGTGCGGTGTTGTCAAGCGTGCACTGGAATCCTCCGCTATGAACGCCGTGATAAGACGTGATGATTACAGGCCGGCCGGCCCCCATTTATTACAGCGGCCATTTAACCTACCCTTGTGTCTCTTCAACCTTTCGATCACGCCCCACCATTGCAAGAAGCACACCGACCATGAGAAATTCTTAGAGGGTATCCTGCGCGGCTCCAATGGCGCTCCGAGCGGCTACCGACGACGAGTAGCAGTTCACCATGCGTGCCGTGGTGGACACCCACAGAAGGTTCATGGACCTCTAGGTGGTGTACACCAACGACCCGGTCTGGGTGGAGCACTCCATCCACATCATGGAGTTGTTGCTTACCGAGGAGAAGTACAAGCTGGTCGGGTTCGACCTCGAGTACACCCGCGCTCGTGCCGGGTCTCGTCCCAAGGTCGTCATCGCCCAGATGTGCGTGTGCCACCACATCCTCGTCTACCACTACTGCTTGGCCACAAGGCCTTGCGAGCGTTTCTCCAGGTTTGTCAACAGCCCCTACTACATGTTCGCTACGGTGGACATCACGAACGATGTAAAGGCGCTAGAGAATTCGGGCATCGCCTGCCAGAATCTTGTCGACATCCAGGGCCAATACAAGATCTGGGGAAGCAAGGAGCATGAGAAGGACTCACTGGTTCACCTCATCGATGCCATCATCGACCCCTACTACAAAGACATGAAGGATTCGTGCAACAAGGACAAGTGTGCCTGGCACTCGGCCTGGATGGAGAAACTCGACAAAGCTCACGTCGTGTCAGCGGCCAAGGAGGCGTACACGAGCTACGACATGTACAGGCGGATCGTTGACATGAGGAAGGGCCTCCTTCCCCAAAACGGCCAGGGATCCAGCGGGAAGAAGAGCAATGGCAAGCGTCGTCACAACAATAAGTAGATGATTAGATCCTCGTTTCTCCTACTTTAGCATGCATGTAATTGCTTTCTTTGGTGTGTGGAAATATTATGTTGAAGTCACTTGTGTAATTGTATGCTTAATTTGGTTATGGAATGCTGTTTTTTAAGTATATATGTTGATGCTCTGTAAACAGAGCGTACATGTTGTGCGGACAAAGAAAATCACATCGCACACGGACTAAACAATGGAACCCGTCGGTGATGTTTTCATCAATCACTCACAATTGTATACCAGCAATCGTTTGCTCACAACACACACGGCTTGTTAGCAGTACTCGTCTGTGTTGTTATCGGTCTTCGCACACGTTTCGGATTACAGACCTGTTTGCCTCGTATCACACACATCTTGTTCATTTGAACATTTCTGTTCTCATGTCTCAATGCAAACAGTTCATCCGAGTGAACCGCATGCCGTATATCGCACACACCTTTGATCTGGCTGACCGTTTCTTTTGTGTTGCCTAATCACAAATAGTTCATCCGAGTGAACCGTATGCTGTACATCGCACACACATTCATCTGGCTGGCCGTTTCTTTTGTTCCTCCTCATCGCAAACGGTTAATTGAGTTGAACCGTATGCCCTGCATCGCACACGCAACTAAAATCTGAACCGTGTTTGATGCATCCTCCATCGCAAACGTTTTGCACCTTTTTTGACGGTTTTTTTCACCACCGTTTGCGATTATGGCATCACACATAGTTTCGTCGAAGGGTCTCTGATCATAGTGTCGCGTTAGCAGCATCCTGCAATAGTGGGTTTAATAAATCTGAAAATAAAAGGCAAATAAAATAGATCACGAAGGCAAATAATATGAGAAAGAGACACGGGGGCCGTAGGTTTCACTAGTGGCTTCTCTCGAGAAAAATGGCAAACGGTGGGTAAACAAATTACTGTTGGGCAATTGATAGAACTTCAAATAATCATGACGATATCCAGGCAATTATCATTACATAGGCATCACGTCCAAGATTAGTAGACCGACTCCTGCCTGCATCTACTACTATTACTCCACACATCGACCGCTATCCAGCATGCATATAGTGTAATAAGTTCATGGAGAAACGGAGTAATGCAATAAGAACGATGACATGATGTAGACAAGATCTATCTATGTAGAGATAGACCCCATCATTTTATCCTTAGTAGCAACGATACATACGTGTCGGTTCCCCTTCTGTCACTGGGATCAAGCACCATAAGATTGAACCCACTACAAAGCACCTCTTCCCATTGCAAGATAAATAGATCAAGTTGGCCAAACAAAACCCAAATATCAGAGAAGAAATACGAGGCTATAAGAAATCATGCATATAAGATATCAAAGAAACTCAAATAACTTTCATGGATATAAAAAGATAGATCTGATCATAAACTCAAAGTTCATCCGATCCCAACAAACACACCGCAAAAAGAGTTACATCATATGGATCTCCAAGAGACCATTGTATTGAGAATTCAGCAAGAGACAGGAAGCCATCTATCTACTAACTACGGACCCGAAGGTCTACAAAGAACTACTCACGCATCATCGAAGAGGCACCAATGGAAGTGGTGAACCCCTCCGTGATGGTGTCTAGATTGGATCTGGTGGTTCTGGACTCTGCGGCGGCTGGAATTGATTTTCGTCGACTCCCCTAGGGTTTCTGGAATATTGGGGTATTTATAGAGCAAAGAGGCGGTCCAGGGGGCACCCGAGGTGGGCACAACCCACCAAGGCGCGCCTGGGCCTCCTGGCGCGCCCTGGTGGGTTGTGCTGTCCTCGGAGCACCCCCAGATGCAGGCTTGGCCCATTAGGTGTCTTCTGGTCCATAAAAAAGCTCCGTGAAGTTTCATTGCATTTCGACTCCGTTTGGTATTGATTTCCTGCGATGTAAAAAACATGCAGAAAACAACAACTGGCACTTGGCACTATGTCAATAGGTTAGTACCAAAAAACGATATAAAATGATTATAAAACATCCAAGATTGATAATATAACAGCATGGAACAATCAAAAATTATAGATACGTTGGAGACGTATCAAGTGCCAAAACATACATGAAATGAATCAATAGAACACCCCATTGACACCACGAGTATCCCACGCAAGACATACATCAAGTGTTCTCAAATCCATAAATGTATTCAATCTGATAATAATGAAACCGTAAAGGTAAAACTCAATTCATCACTAGTAAATAGAGAGGAAGAAACACCATATGATCCAACTATAGTAGCAAAGCTCGCGGTACATCAAGATCGTGCCAAATCAAGAACACGAGAGAGAGAGAGAGAGAGAGAGAGAGAGAGAGAGATCAAACACATAGCTACTAGAACATACCCTCGGCCCCGAGGGTGAACTACTCCCTCCTCATCATGGTGGCCACCGGGATGATGAAGTTGGCCTCCGGTGATGATTTCCCCCTCCGGCAGGGTGCTGGAACGGGTCCCGATTGGTTTTCCATGGATACAAAGGCTTGCGGCAGCGGAACTTCTCATCTAGGGTTCTTTTAGGTTTTTTTGGCATTTATAGGAATTTTTGGCGTCAGTCTCACATCAAGGGGGTGCCCGAGGGGCCCACAAGCCGGGGCGCGCCCTAGGGGGGAGGGCGTGCCCCTAGGTTTGTGGCCTCCTCGATCACTTCCTGGCCCAGCTCCAGTGCTTCGGGGGTCTCTTTTGGTCCATAAAAAATCACCATAAATTTTTAGCCCATTCCGTGAACTTTTATTTTTCCACTAAAAACGACACCACGGTAGTTCTGCTGAAAACAGTGTCAGTCCGGGTTAGTTCTAATAAAATCATACCAAAACCATGTAAAATTGTTGCATACATGGCATGGATGCTTCATAAATTATGGATACGTTGAAGATGTATCAAACATCTTTTTGCAAGAGATTAGTAAGAGGCCTAGAAATTTTAGAGAAGTCTTTAATAATCCTTCTATAGAAACCAACATGACCAAGAAATTTTCTTATACCTTTTATATCTTTAGACATGGAATTTTCTCAATTGCATCAACTTTAGCTTTATCTACCTCAATACCTTGTTCAGAAATTTTTTGCCCAAGGACAATACCTTTGTTTACCATAAAGTGGCACTTCTCCCAATTCAAGACAAGATTAGTTTCTTCACATATCTGCAAAACATGATCAAGGTTGCTTAAGCAATCATCAAAAGAAGACCCATACACGAAAAAATCATCCATGAATACCTCAACAATCTTTTCACAAAAATCAGAGAATATAGTAGTCATACATCTTTGAACGGTAGCAGGTGCATTGCATTAGGAAAGGTACGTCTATAAGCATAAGTTCCAAAAGGACATGTAAATGTAGTTTTCTCTTGATCTTCTTTTGACACATGTATTTGAGAAAACCAGAATATCCATCAAGGAAACAAAAGTGTGTATGCTTAGACAATCTTTCTAACATTTGATCAATAAAAGTCAAGGGGTAATGATCTTTTCTAGTGACTTTTTTTTATTTCCCTGAAATCAATTACCATCCTATAACCACTTACAATTCTTTGTGGGATAAGTTCATTTTTATCATTACAATTCTTTGTGGGATAAGTTCATTTTTATCATTAGGAACAACGGTGATGCCTCCTTTCTTAGGGACACAATGAACATGACTTACCCATCTACTATCAGCTATGAGATAGATTATGCCTACCTCCAGAAGCTTTAATATTTCAGTTCTTACCACATCCTTCCTCTTAGGATTCAATCGTCGTTGATGATCAACAACTGGCTTAGCATCAGGCTCCATATTAATCTTGTGCTGACATAGAGTGGGACTAGTGCCCTTAAGATCATCAGGAGTATATCCAATAGCAGCACAGTGCTTCTTCAGAGTTTTTAGTAATCTCTTTTCTTCATGCTCTGAAAGGTTAGCACTAATAATAAAGATAACCCACAAGTATAGGGGATCGTAGCCGTTTTCGATGGTAGGGTATTCAACCCAAATTTATTGATTCGACACAAGGGGAGCCAAAGAATATTCACGAGTATTACCAACTGAGTTGTCAATTCAACCACACCTGAAAGACTCAATATCTGCAACAAAGTGTTTAGTAACAAAGTAGTATGGAAGTAACGGTAACGATGGCAAAAGTAACAACAACAGTTTTGTAGCGATTGCAACGACAGTAGCAATGAAAGTAGCTTAGCAAAGATCAATATGTGAAAAGCTCGTAGGCAATGGATCGACAATGATAATTGTGTCGGATGATATTTATCATGTAGCAGTTATAACCTAGGCTGACACATAATTAGCTCCAATTCATCAACATAATGTAGTATGTATTCCATATATAGTCATACATGCTTATGGAAAAGAACTTGCATGACATCTTTTGTCATACCCTCCCGTGGCAGCGGGGTCCTAATGGAAACTAAGGGATATTAAGGCCTCCTTTTAATAGAGAACCGGACCAAAGCATTAGCACTTAGTGAATACATGAAGTCCTCAAACTACGGTAATCATTGGAAATAATCCCAATTATTGTCACCTTAGGGTATGCAGATCATAACTCGTAATAGGTGGTATGCAAATCATAACTCGTAATAAGTGTCTACAACTTGCAAGATCGGATCAAGAACACAAATATATTCATGAAAACATAATAGGTTCAGATCTGAAATCAGGCACTCGGGCTCTAGTGACAAGCATTAAGCATAGCAAAGTCATAGCAAAATCACTCTCAGAACATAGTGGATACTAGGGATCAAACCCTAACAAAACTAACTCGATTAAATGATAAATATCCTCCAACCCATCACCGTCCAGCAAGCCTACGATGAAATTACTCATGCACGGCGGTGAGTGTCGGTGTACAAAAGTAGGGGCTCTCCATTTTTACCCCTCTACTTGTGCACGGGCAGTCAGAGCCACGCCTACAGCCACACTTAGCAGGGCAAGGGGAGGGAGCAGAAGCGCAAAAACACCAGAAAGCGCTCCGGCCAAAAGCACGAGACGGGCAAAGCAATGCCAAGACCAAGAAACGCAAAGAGCGAGAGGGCGAGGTGGACTCCCCCGGCAAGAACCTTGCTGGGGCGGCCTCCGCAGCCCCGGCAAGAGCCTTACCGGGGCAACTTGCCCGACGCCAGCAGAGCGCGCCACCCTTGAGCCCAAGGGTTCCAACACCTGTCACAGCCCTAGAATAATTGTTTGTAATTAGTGGCATTGCATCCATGCATCATGTCTAAATTTATTTGAATTTGAAATGGGGACTATTGAAACCCTAGCACAGATGAATCCAACTAGGTTCAAATAAAAATCATTTTTAATGAACCCAAAATTCCTTTGGAAAAGTTCATCATTTTTGAATTGGTATAGAACCTCTGCCAAAAATGGTGCACATTTTTCCTAGGTCACTTTGGATTTTTGAATGAAGTCATAAAGTATTTGAATTGGGGCATTTAATTGCTATAAATATTATTAAATGCTCCAACAATTCTGAAAATAGCTAAGGGCCTCTGAGATAATTCAGTAATTGCCCATAATTAATTTCAGGATTTATAGAAGTGATTTTGTGTTTTACTAAATCAAAAACAAACTTGCAAATTAGAAAACAGAACAAAAGTATAAATTAGAGAGAGAGAGTACCTGGGCCACTTACCTGGCCTTACCTGTAGCCGGCCCATTAGGCAGCCCAGCCCACCAGGCAGCCATACCATCTTCAACCTCTGCCAGTAGGCAGAGGCGATGACGCACGCGCTCGCTGGGAGGCCTCCACCTCCTGCTTCCACCGAGGCGTTCCTGAGCCTCCCCCTCGCGCCACCACGATGCCACGAACCCCCTGGAGCCCTCTCACTCTCTCCCTCGAGCGCCCTCCCCCTCCCCTACTCTCTCCACCGAGCGCAGCCGCAGCCGCACCGCCGACGTAACCACGGCCACCGTGCTCCCCTCAACTCCCCACCTCGTCTGCAAGCTCCGCCATCGTCCGCTGCTTCGCCCCACCCTGGCCCCGAGCGCTGGGACGGCCTGCATCGCCGGCGGCTTCATCTTCTTCCTCCTCGGTCGCCGAAGGCCGCGCCCGTCAATTCGCCGCCGTCTCCGCGTCCCCGAGCTCGCCGACCTGCTCATCCGACTCGCCGTGAGCCACTGACCCGAACCCCCCTCCTTTGCGCTCCATTTGCACGCTCTAGCCATCGCTCTGCCGGAGACCGAACCGCGCCGCCGCCCGAGCTTCTCGCCGCCGTGGCCACAGTCGTCGTAGCTCCCAACCAAGCACACCCACGTGCTCACCGCGCCGCGTAGGTGCCGTAGGAGCTAAGCACGCCACTCCACGGCCACCGCAGCCCCGTTCCCGAGTGCGCCCGAGCTCCGGCCGCCGCGGTCAAGCTCCTCGCCATCGCCTCCGGCCACCCAAGGGCCCGACTGGCGCCACCGCCCGACGCACGCTGGTCTGGGCTCTCGAACGAGCCCAGCCACGCTGCGAACGGGGCACCACAGCCCGCGCCCGAGTGCCCCACCGCGTCTGCTGCCGCCGGCGGCTAAACACCGGCGAGTTGACCCCGTCTGACCAGGCTGACCCCCTCCCCTGAGTCAATGACAAGTGGGGCCCGCCTGCTAACTAACCTGGGTTAACTTTAATTAACTCTAAATTAGTTAGTTAACTAACAGTGACACTGACGTGTGGACCCCACATGTCAGGTTTGACCTGGACGACCCCGCTGACCAGCTGACGTCACAGTGATGCAGTGCTGACGCAATAACTCATTTCTGGATTTATTCTTATATAAGAAATTCCAGAAAATGCACAAAACTTCTAAAAATCATAGAAAATAATCTATAACTCAGATGGAAAACATTTATATATGAAAAATGATCAGAAAAATCCAATCTATCCATCTGTACCATTTTCATGCATGTTAGAACAACTTATGGCTGCTGTTTAGGCCAAATCATGTAAATGGCATTTGAATTTCCACATATGAAGTTTGAATTTGAACCTAAGGTTCAAACCAACTCCATTTAATATGTTGCTAGTTGCATTAGCTCAAAACACATTCATATTGCCATGTCATAGCATGCATCATATTGTGCATTGCATTGATCGTGTTTCTTCTCTGTTTGCCGGTGTTGTCCCCTCTCAGTAGACGTGGCTTCGACGATGCGATCGATGACACCGATGAAGAGCTACACTATCTTCGGAAGTGTCAGGCAAGCAAAACCCCCTTGCTCATTCTGATACAATCCCACTCTCTCGCTCCTGCTCTCTTTTACTGCATTAGGACAACAACGATTCATCTGTTACTTGCTGCGGTAGCTGAACCCCTTCATCCTCTGCATGACCCGTCATTGCCACAGTAAATAGATTAAACCCACTAGCATGAGTAGGAGTTCTTTGAGCCCTGATGTGCCTACTCATTCATGCTTGTTGTCATGCCTGCTATTGCTTAGAGTTGTGTCAGGTCTGATTCATCGGGAATGAATTGGAAAGTTATGAACATGTCCTACTGTGTGAGAGCTAAGTGTGTGAACACGATTTGGTAAAGGTAGCGGTGAGAGGCCATGTAGGAGTACATGGTGGGTTGTCTCATTGAAACCGTCCTCAGGAACTGAGTTCTGTGTTTGTGATCCATGAACAGTTACTACCACACATTGGGTTTCGGTAACTCGACCCCTCTCGACTTATTAATCAACTTGATCTCTGTCCAGGAGTTGCAACTAGTTTCTGGTGTTTGTAGGTAGTGTTAGTAGTCTACCAAGTGGCACCCGGTACAGGTGGGCTTGGGACAGACTAGGCACCGTGGCACGGTGTACCAAGCGTAGATCCATCCGTCGAGGTGGGCTTGGGGACCCTGCACACATCGTTTGGGGCCGTGAGCGACACCCCGGCCGGATCTCCTTGCGGATGGAACCCGAATAGGTGATAAACCTTGACTAGAGACTTGTGTGGTTAGTCAGGTCGTGGCCGACTCCCTCGCCAGGCTTCCGCTTGAAGGTTGCCGAGGTACACGACGTGTACATGGTGGTAAGTGGCGAGAGCGTGTGTGACGAAGTACACCCCTGCAGGGTTAATATGATCTATTCAAATAGCCGTGTCCGCGGTAAAGGACTTCTGGGTTGCCTATAACAGTTCATAGACAAGTGAAAGTGGATACTCTAAAATGCGCAAGATAAGCGTGAGTGCTATGGATGGCGTTCTCGTAGGGAGACGGGAGCGGATCCATAGTGGTGTATTGGTATGGTGAATTTGTGGACTCGTGTGCGCCACCTCAAAAGAGTTACTTGCAGTCGTAGTTCAGGATAGCCACCGAGTCAAAGCTGGCTTGCTGCAGTTAAACTCCACCACCCCCTTTGTTGATACCGATGCATATGTAGCTAGTTCTGATGTAAGTCTTGTTGGGTACATTTGTACTCACGTTTGCCTATTTTATGTTTTGCAGAGAGATGTCAGTCTCGCTAGTAGTTCCGTGTGGACTTTGACGTTTAGCTTGATACCTCAGCTACGATCTTGTGCCCTCGGCAGGATCTGGTAGATAGTCAGGCTTCGCAGCCTTTTTCTTTTGTAGTTGTCTGTACTCAGACAAGTTAAGCTTCCGCATGTGCTTGTTGCTTGTATGCTCTGAATGTTGGGTCATGAGACCCATGTCTGTAATATCTCGCTCTTCGGAGCCTAATGAATAAATACTCTGAGTCGTAGAGTCTTGTTGTGATGCCATGTTGTATTTGCACATATCGAGCATATTGTGTGTATGATTGAAATGCTTGGTATGTGTGGGATCCGACAACCTAGTTGTTTATTCTTGGTAGCCTCTCTTATGGGGAAATGTAGTCTTGTGCTTCCATGAGCCATAGTAGTCCGCTACAGCCCGGTTCATCGGAGTCCTGCTAGCCCAGCACTACTGCTCCGGAACACTTGACTGGCCGGCATGTGATTCACTTCGTTCCTGTGTCTGTCCCTTCGGGGAAATGTCACGCGGTGACATCCGGAGTCCTGCCTAGCCTGGTACAGCCCGGTTCACCAGAGTCCTGTTAGCCCAGTGCTACAGCCCAGATTCGCACGCTGCTGACCGACATGCTCGATGTTGATTCATGTATGCCTGTCCCCGTAAGTTAGTGCCACTTTGGGTTCACGAGTAGTCATGTCGGCCCGGGTTCTCTGTCATGTGGATGCTAGCGACACTATCATATACGTGAGCCAAAAGACGCAAACGGTCCCGGGCCATGGTAAGGCGACACCCGTGGGAATACCGTGCGTGAGGCCGCAAAGTGATATGAGGTGTTACAGGCTAGATCGATGTGACTTGGAATCGGGGTCCTGACAGCTTTGGTATCAGAGCCTGACTGCCTGTAGGTTTACGAAGCCAAACTGGTCGAAGTTGAGTCTAGAAATGCTTTAGTCATATAAGGGAATTGATTGGGGAAGGGAACGTAAGGCTCTTTTTACTCCTTTACCTTATAGCCTTCTGATCTGAGTCATCCTCTTCTCTTCTACGGGGATTAAGAACTAGGCTTCTCATCTTTCCATCAGGATCACGTGTTACTAATCCGTAGACTCGTAAGATTGTTGGTTCCAGGCCTCAGTTCAGTTTCTACTACTTTTAGTATGTTGTCAGTTGAACCAGAACCTTGATATTATGATGTTGTTGAGTGGTTATGCCACCATTTTGCAGGATGTCTCAAATATTTTTGAGCATTTACAGCCGTTATGCTGTCCGAGTCATCCCAGGTTTCTAAAGAATCTGATGCATTTGCAAATCCTTCCTCCCAGTTTCCGATGTTCTTTTGGGCCAGATTAAGCGGACTAAACGGTCTGTTGAGGTACTCCATTGCCCCGACATATATGTTGGAGCTATTATTATGACCCTAGGTGTCATAGAGGACCACTCAGTAATCTAGCAATGCTTTGTATCCCCAGTGTGATGATTCTGGCCATTATTCTCGAAAGCATCCCGCGATGCCATTTAGTTAGTAGGCATTCTATTCTGGGTTCTTGAGCCCGAGATTCACTCTACTCATTCATGTTGGTAGTGTTTGCTAGTTCCTTTAGGATATTAGTAACCTTTGCGATAGTCCTCGAGGTCCGTGGTATCTCCTTCTTCCAAATACCATGAACTGCTTATGGTAGAAGTTCTCTTGAACCGAAAGATCACAACCAGAGTGCTCTTGACGAGTTCTCCATTCACATTGTGAATCTGCCAGTCCTTCTTCTTCTGCATGGGTTATCCGGGAGAAATATGTTGAACTTGTTCGACATACTAATCCATGCATCCACAACTCAGATAATCATATGTTCTTCTGGGTTGCCCTCTTCACTTGTATTCCGACCATTGTCTATCAATTGATAGTCAAGAGTATGTGTCCATTCGTTCATCGATGCCTATTATTCTTGTAGTCCGTCAAGTCGTTCTATTCCGGAATGACTAGGAGAAAAAAACTCCAGTACCTCATCCATTTTGAGGATTGGGTCAAAGTAGTTGTATTCCGCAGATCAAATTGCTAATCCAGCCTTTGATCTGTTCTACCTTGGAATGTCACCCTCTTTATGTCAAGAGTGTCATGGGAATTGCACCACCTCTTATGAATTCTTGAGGTAGTAATACTTCTTACCATCATTGTTGATTCCTCGGTTCCCGTGTTATTGTAACCGGAATGCCGACAAGTGAATTGTGATGTGTGAAATCAATACTCCTAGCAACTCTGTTGCTTGGTAGTTATTGGACAATACTCTCATCCTTAGTATGCCAGTTATTGAATCGTCATCCTAAGATTTATCGTGCGACCTAGTCCATTTTTCCTGGTGCACTCCTCGATTAATGAGATAGGATTGTGTCAATCCATCACTCTCTTGGTCATATGGTCTTGCCCTGAAAAGCAAGATTGTTCTCGAGCTTAGCAACATATCGGTGGTACGTGATTTTCCGAATATCTTCTCGGAAGTATCACCAGGTCGTCACCTGACCGCTATGTTGAGTTCGTGATCATGTTGGTATTCTTGTAAACCACCCTTTCTCCAAGAATCTGTGTTGGATACCCCTGAGCTAGTTGGTTAAGCCAAACAACAACTTGGAGAGTTGGAAGATAAAAGCTTGCCTGGCTTAGTTCATTTTAAGGGATATCTTTTTGTGAGTGTGTTGAAGAAAGATGATATCTTCATTGATTGATCCTCGTGATCAGTTGTTGGACCTATCATCTTAACCAAACTTTGATTTGAGTATGGGCTATCATCAAATCAAATCAGAACCAACGATGTTCGTAATGTTGTCTTACTCGTGGTTGATCCTTTGAGCATACACCATTACATCCTTTGGTCTGATCAATGCTATCACCGTGTTCACATGTTGGTGGAAGTCCAGTGATATGGAAATTCCGATGAGTTGCTGTTGAGCCCATCAGCAGCATTTTGTCTCCCCCATGATTCATGTTGAATATCAACCTAGTGTTGAAAACTTTGTAACCATTGCCTTCATGTTGCGTTCGTGAGGTATATGTTTGGTGCAAGAAGTGGCTTTCTCCAAGTTCGCGTGCATTAGGTGCCAGTTGCCGTCGTGAATTCGAGAAAGTTAGTTTTGCTTCCTCTGGAATCATCCCAAGTCAGTCATGCACGTGCGAATGTATTCTATGGTTTGGTAGATTAATCACCTCACTCCATATGTATTCCCTAACATGCCAAGCCACTGATTGATTTGTTCAAAGAAAAGAAGTTCATGCGCTAATCCTGAAGGGCCCGGACGGATATGCACAAGACTTCGTTATCTCGATGATGGTTCCCAATCAAAACTCGGTAGTGTTTTATTATAAGACTACCACGTGGTCATGCTTGTCTTGGACAACGTGCTCACATGTGTGTAGCAGAACCAACTCATGTTTTGGAGCTTGCTATCGTAGTTCATCTCCCGAGAATCTCGCAACGTCATCTCGTCGATTTGTGTTGCAAACCTTCATTTTCTTCTAGACTCGATGAGTCTGGAATATCCTGTTACCAACTAGATCTGAATCTCAGGCAGATATGACGGTTGGAACTTTTCCAAGATTATGATGTAGGTCCCGACAAGGTTGATGTTCTGGCTGACACACCTAGCCGGAAGATCTATCATTGTAGTATCTTGTTTGAGCTATTTAACCATCTTCTCCATGAGGATTTAGTGCAACTTATTCTAGAAGTTGATCCTCAGGGGTCCTTGTGCTCTCGGTTTCCTCGATTATGCTAGAACCATTCAACGGTGGAATCACTCTCGTTGAGTTATCCCCAGTTACCAGAATCATTCCCATCATTAGCATTTTGTTCCTAGCTTGCACCGCCATTGTGCCATTCTAACATGGACTACCCTTCTCGGTAATCTCTGGTTAGGATCATCTTCAACAGTGGTCCTACCACGTGCCCCATCCATTTCCGATGATAAGCAAAATCATTCGTTGCGTTGTCCTCAACAAGGTAGTTCACATCATCTATTCTAATCCGGGGATGCCATCCCTTCGTATTCCGCCAAACGATCGTTCGTGATTTTTCCTTAGGCTGGTTTAGAGAGTTTCAATGATCTTTGTATCAAAAGTAATTCTTTTTGTCACTTAAGGGAATAATTCTACGAGTCATTTTCCCTAAGGTGCCGTTTTGGAATCATAGTAATTCACCTCCTTGCTACCCTGAAACCATGCATCATTCTTCTAAATCGTGGAATTGTTGCCCACCAAATCGAACTTCGTCATTCTTTCTTCCATCCCTCTCGATGTGTGTTTTGTGTCTCAACTCGAGATGTTTCAACATCTCATTCCACGAGTTGATCCTGAATAGCTCAATCTTCGAGAAGATCAATCCCAGTAGAGTTTCTTTCCGTCATCGTCGCGTGGGTGAAGATCTCAAAAGCGAGGATGTCGAGATCAACATGATGCAACAAATCAACGTTCTTATGAAGTGCAATTGGACCATGGAGCTTGTGCTAGTTTTGTGACCCCTCTTCCTCTTACCCTACGTCCTGAATCTCGGGACGAGATTCTTGTTTAATGGGGGTGAGTTGTCACAGCCCTAGAATAATTGTTTGTAATTAGTGGCATTGCATCCATGCATCATGTCTAAATTTATTTGAATTTGAAATGGGGACTATTGAAACCCTAGCACAGATGAATCCAACTAGGTTCAAATAAAAATAATTTTTAATGAACCCAAAATTCCTTTGGAAAAGTTCATCATTTTTGAATTGGTATAGAACCTCTGCCAAAAATGGTGCACATTTTTCCTAGGTCACTTTGGATTTTTGAATGAAGTCATAAAGTATTTGAATTGGGGCATTTAATTGCTATAAATATTATTAAATGCTCCAACAATTCTGAAAATAGCTAAGGGCCTCTGAGATAATTCAGTAATTGCCCATAATTAATTTCAGGATTTATAGAAGTGATTTGGTGTTTTACTAAATCAAAAACAAACTTGCAAATTAGAAAACAGAACAAAAGTAGAAATTAGAGAGAGAGAGAGTACCTGGGCCACTTACCTGGCCTTACCTGTAGCCGGCCCATTAGGCAGCCCAGCCCACCAGGCAGCCGTGCCATCTTCAACCTCTGCCAGTAGGCAGAGGCGATGACGCACGCGCTCGCTGGGAGGCCTCCACCTCCTGCTTCCACCGAGGCATTCCTGAGCCTCCCCCTCGCGCCACCGCGATGCCACGAACCCCCTGGAGCCCTCTCACTCTCTCCCTCGAGCGCCCTCCCCCTCCCCTGCTCTCTCCACCGAGCGCAGCCGCACCGCCGACGTAACCACGGCCACCGTGCTCCCCTCAACTCCCCACCTCGTCTGCAAGCTCCGCCATCGTCCGCTGCTTCGCCCCACCCTGGCCCCGAGCGCTGGGACGGCCTGCATCGCCAGCGGCTTCATCTTCTTCCTCCTCGGTCGCCGAAGGCCGCGCCCGTCGATTCGCCGCCGTCTCCGTGTCCCCGAGCTCGCCGACCTGCTCGTCCGACCGCCGTGAGCCACTGACCCGAACCCCCCTCCTTTGCGCTCCATTTGCACGCTGTAGCCGTCGCTCTGCCGGAGACCGAACCGCGCCGCCGCCCGAGCTTCTCGCCGCCGTGGCCACAGTCGTCGTAGCTCCCAACCAAGCACACCCACGTGCTCACCGCGCTGCGTAGGTGCCGTAGGAGCTAAGCACGCCACTCCACGGCCACCGCAACCCCGTTCCCGAGTGCGCCCGAGCTCCGGCCGCCGCGGTCGAGCTCCTCACCATCGCCTCCGGCCACCCCAGGCCCGACTGGCGCCACCGCCCGACGCGCGCTGGTCTGGGCTCTCGAACGAGCCCAGCCACGCTGCGAACGGGGCACCACAGCCCGCGCCCGAGTGCCCCGCCGCGTCTGCTGCCGCCGGCGGCTAAACGCTGTCGAGTTGACCCCGTCTGACTAGGCTGACCCCCTCCCCTGAATCAATGGCAAGTGGGGCCCGCCTGCTAACTAACCTGGGTTAACTTTAATTAACTCTAAATTAGTTAGTTAACTAACAGTGACACTGACGTGTGGACCCCACACGTCAGGTTTGACCTGGACGACCCCGCTGACCAGCTGACGTCACAGTGATGCAGTGCTGACGCAATATCTCATTTCTGGATTTATTCTTATATAGGAAATTCCAGAAAATGCACAAAACTTCTGAAAATCATAGAAAATAATCTATAACTCAGATGGAAAACATTTATATATGAAAAATGATCAGAAAAATCCAATCTATCCATCTGTACCATTTTCATGCATGTTAGAAGAACTTATGGCTGCTGTTTAGGCCAAATCATGTAAATGGCATTTGAATTTCCACATATGAAGTTTGAATTTGAACCTAAGGTTCAAACCAACTCCATTTAATATGTTGCTAGTTGCATTAGCTCAAAACACATTCATATTGCCATGTCATAGCATGCATCATATTGTGCATTGCATTGATCGTGTTTCTTCTCTGTTTGCCGGTGTTGTCCCCTCTCAGTAGACGTTGCTTCGACGATGCGATCGATGACACCGATGAAGAGCTACACTATCTTCGGAAGTGTCAGGCAAGCAAAACCCCCTTGTTCATTCTGATACAATCCCACTCTCTCGCTCCTGCTCTCTTTTACTGCATTAGGACAACAACGATTCATCTGTTACTTGCTGCGGTAGCTGAACCCCTTCATCCTCTGCATGACCTGTCATTGCCATCGTAAATAGATGAAACCCACTAGCATGAGTAGGAGTTCTTTGAGCCCTGAAGTGCCTACTCATTCACGTATTGGTATGGTGAATTTCTGGACTCGTGTGCGCCACCTCAAAAGAGTATGAGTAGGAATTTGTGGAGTCCTGTTAGCCCAGTGCTACAGCCCAGATTCGCACGTTGCTGACCGACATGCTCGATGTTGATTCATGTATGCCTGTCCCCGTAAGTTAGTGCCACTTTTGGTTCACGACTAGTCATGTCGGCCCGGGTTCTCTGTCATATGGAAGCTAGCGACACTATCATATACGTGAGCCAAAAGACGCAAACGGTCCCGGGCCATGGTAAGGCGACACCCGTGGGAATACCGTGCGTGAGGCCGCAAAGTGATATGAGGTGTTACCGGCTAGATCGATGTGACTTGGAATCGGGGTCCTGACAACAACACCAACAACCACATTGGAACCAAGGCTCGGGAGGCACCTCCATGGTGGCATGCAGATCTTTGTGAAGATCATAAGCACTCAAGATCAGATGAGGACCAGAAGACGACGATCCTCGGCAAGATCCTTGCCGAGGAAATCCACGAGACCCCCGACAAGATCCTTGCCAGGGACGACTGTGATGCCGCGGCAAGACCCTTGCCGGGGGCACCTGCAAGGCCACAACCAGGCCCGCGTCTGCCAAGACTCCACCGCCGTTCCCATACAGCTGCCAGCCCAACCAGCTGGGCAGGCACCTGCGTGGCAACGTGCGGCTTCCAGGCCAGCTCAGCAAGCACCTGCATGGTGGCATGCAGATCTTCGTGAAGACCCTACCACCATGCCATCTCAGCAGCCTGCCAGCCTACATGGCGCTGCATGCATCATTGGCCTGGACGCGTGGCGGAGCAAGGCGGGGCGGCGACGGACGGGCCGGGCCTCGTTGCCATCCCCATTAAAGCAACGGGACACCTAAGGGGGCGCATTTAATGCGTCTTGTCCCGTAATGACAGGCGATAAGCTTGCGCACTGTACGCCTTTCCACCTCCTGTGTGCCACTGTGGTGACCCCTTTTGTCTATAAAAGGAGGCCTGAGGCGTCCAGGAGAAGGATTCGGATCTTTTGGGTTGCACATGCACCGTAGCTAGCTTAAGAACTCAAGAACACTCAAATACATACACCAAAGCAGGACTAGGGTATTACGCATCTTTGCGGCCCGAACCTGGGTAAACGATCCTTGTGCTGACCGCCAGATCCGCTCTTTGCACAACCCCGCGCCCGCCAACCGTAGAAGTGATCCCAGTGATCCCATAGGTGTCGTTCCCACCGACATCTTTGGCGCGCCAGGTAGGGGGCGCCGTTGTGGAAATCCGGTCTGGTTGAAGCAGCGATTTCATCATGGTCGTCACTCCAAGGAAGAAGATGACCAAACGGGCGGCGTCGCCTGCGGATGCGGTGAACGCTCACGCAACGACAGAAAAGCTAAGTCACGCGAAATCTTGTTTATTTTCACTTGTATAAGGTTGTTCTCCCCGAGAGATCTCGTTCTTTGTACGGGAAACCTTCCGCTATTGGCAACGCCTTTGTTTCTGTCTCGAGCCCGCTCGACAGTTCATGCGGCCGCGCTGGCGGCGGCAAGGTGGCCTACCGTTCCCAGCTGCGCTCTTGTCCTGCCTCGAGTACGCTCGACAGTTCAAGCGACCGCGCTGGCGGCGGCAAGGTGGCTCGCCCGGCAGCAAGCGGCCTTCCCGCAGGGTTCTAAGGATCCGTCCTTAAAGCACCACGGCATGGGTTTACGCGTCGGTAGCCTTATCTCAACAAGCGTAGGGTATGAACATACGAAGAAAGATCTAACGGGAAGATAGCATGCATGATATTAAAAGTACTGCAGAGTTATACTACATGAATTGTTGCTGCGGTTCTAACTAAAGATAAAAATTGTCTTGGTTATGAACCTGCAGCGGCGATAAGAAACGGGGTGCCTAATCCTGGCACTGGCCCTCTACCCTCCGAACTCTGTCGACGCGGCTGATGATAGGCTCGATACGCTCCTCGAGCGCCGCGAGGTCCGCATCCTCCGACAAGCTCTCTAGCGCAGCGTCAAAGTCGAGGTTGGGGTTCCAGTACACCACCTTGGTGAGGACCTTGGTCATGACACCCCGGCAAAGCTGCCGGGCCTCATCGGCCAGAGAGGCCGCCCTGTTGGAATGGAACTGCTCCAGGGCCCCGAGAACACCCTCGAAGAACAGGGTCAGATTCGCATTGGGACTCACGTTCGGCTCCGAGACGTACCTCACGTTTGGCATCCCCATGGTAGCCAGCTGCATGGTGATCCTGCCGACGACGTCGGCGAGGCGGCTGACCCAGAGGTTCTCGCCGTTCACGAAATCCTCGTGGTTGGCGGTGTCGTTCTTCCGCAGCTGCCTCTCCTTCTCCAGATTCTTGGCCAGGGTCTCCTCTCGGGCCTTGACCTCCGAAAGCGTCCCTTCAAGACCCTCCAGCTTCAGCTTCAGGTCTTTGATGGAGTCGTTGGCCTTGGAGAGCTGCTCAGCCTTGCCGAGGACTATAGCATGCGCCTCGATCAGAGCGCCGTTGAGCGTGTCCTTCTCCTTCGCCAGCTTCAGGGCCTGGTCCATCAGCCCGTCCCGCTCCACCTCCGCTCTTTCACCTTGCCGGCATGGACCAGGGCTTGGGCATTGAGCGCCTCCTTGTGCCTCTGCTCCAGCTCCTGGGTCCGCTGCACGACAAGCTTCTCCACCTCCTCATCCTTGCCGCGGAGTGTTGCGGCGAGCTTCTCCTCGCGAGCGGCAAGGTCCTCCTCCTGTGAGTTTAGCTCGGCCTGGTGCTGGTGCCGAGCGGCCTCATCTTTGGCGGCCTGCTCCTTCGCCAGCTCCCGGGCCTTCTTGATGTCGGCCTGCTTCATGACAAGCTCCAGCTTGCACTCAGCCAGCACGTCCTGGGCGGCCTTCAAGTCCTTGTGGGATTGGGGGAACCAAGCCTGCGCCTCGGCGACGCGCTCCTCGAGGTCCACCTCTGCCTTGTCCACCACTGCCATCCTGGACTTGGCCTTGTCCAGGCGGGCACGGTGAAGCGCCTGGAGCTTCTAGAAGTTGGCGCTCATGGCCTGGAGGAGCCGCTCTTCCTAGGAACCGCCGCCACCGGCGCTTGGTTCGTCGACAACCTCGAGCCCGGCAGCGGCGAGCACCTCATCATCAAACACCTCCCCCTTGGTGGGCGCCCCGGTGCTCGCCGTCCCTGGGAGGTGGACTAACAGGTCATCGCTCACCTTCAGGTACCGGCCCAAGCCAGAGGCAGCGGAGGAGGAAGGTTGGTCGTCAACCACCCCCTCCTCGGCAGCGGCCTTGCCGGTCTCCCGGCCAGCTCCTTGGCGGCATCCTCAGCAACATCCTTGGCGGCCTCCTCGGCGGCGATCTTGTTGGCTTCGGCCTCAGCATCCCTGGCGACCTCCTCGATGACAGTATCGATGTTCTCCTGGTCTGCCGAGGGAGCGCCTAGATGCCAAGAAGGGGGATGAGGCAAAGCCGAATCAAAGTTCAAAAAGAAAAAGAACGAACAGGGACAGAAGGCAAATAACTCACCCGTGCCAGGCTCGGAAGAAGTGGCCCCCTCCCCACCAAGATTCGGTGCCGGGACGGAGCCGCCGGCGCCCGGGTTTGCCTCCTCCTCCTCCGTGTGCATGGGCTCGGTGCTTGGCGCCCTTGCCGGGGACGCCCCTCGGGGTGGCGTGGTTGATGGGGGCGGCATGTTGGGGGTGGCCCCGGTGTCGGCGCTGCTGGCCTCCCCAGCGGACTCCGCCCACCCGGCAAGCTCCTTCTCCTCCGCGGCAGCCTCGTCCTCCACGTCGCTGGCGCTGCCAGCCTCCTTGGCGAGCTCCGCCTCCGCCGCCCTGGCGGCGATGTAGTCCAGCTCCGCTTGGGTGGTGTCCCGGGTGAGCAGCGGCTCGGCATGGATGTACTTCTCCGACAGCTTGTCGAAGAACTCCTGCACCTGATCCGCCCCCGGCTCGGCCCAATTTGGGTCAAGGCCATGCGCGTTGAAGTCCGGCATCATGGCAGTGATGTCGGTTTGGCGAGAGTTGTTGCTCAACGGGACCACCCCCGCCGGCAACCCAAACAGGGGCCCCTTGACGACCTTGCCGGCCTTCGCGGCCTTGCCGGACCTCTCGGTCCTGCCATCGCGGTACACGTCGACCTGAAAAAGCCTCTGGCACAAGTGGGCGTGCCCCATCACCGTGAAGTTGTGGTCCAAGCCAGGGCGAAGCCTCATGATGTCAGCCGCGTTCCTGAAAAGCCAGGCCGGCCTCCCCTTGTTATGCAGTGGAGCGATTCGGCGGCCGATGAAATCCGCCCCAATCATCTCGAGGGTGAGCCCGGCCATGGTAAGGCGGTGAATCCTGGTGGTGGCGAACGTGAGCTTCTCATCATCGGCGTCGACATCGCTCCAATCATCTCTGCGAACCGGCGGCGCCTGGCGAACCCGGCAGAATTCTTGCGGGTCCTCCTCCACAATCCAGCACCATCGGCCCCGCCACTCCTCCCACCTCTCCCTCTGAGCGCCTTTCGAATATGTCCCCTTCCCCTGGCTCCTTGGGATCTAGGCGACACAACCGGAGATGGCGCCTCCCTTTTGGATACGAGGATAAAAATAGTGGCGGAAGAGCGCCATGCTCGGATGCACTCCGGCGAAGCCCTCGCAGAGATGGGCAAAAAGGGCCATGCACGCCATGACATTTGGAGTGAAATCCAGAAGGTGGAAGCCGTAGGTGTGCATGACGTCGTTGAAGAAATCGGAGAAAGGGGGGCAGAGCCCGCAGGAAAAGTAATCGACGAAGAATGGGTACCGATTCGGGCTGGCCTCGGCGAAACCGGCGGGGATGATGCGCGTGGCGGGGTGCCCCTTCGTCTTGCATCCCCACAGGGGCTTGAAGTAGTCCCGGAGGTGGATCGCGTCGACCGTCGAAGGAAAGTAGGCGAGCTGCATCTGCCGCGCTGCCAACTCGCTCTCCGGCGCCCCCTTTCCCCCGGCGTCCTAGGCCACTCCTTTGCCCTTGCCGGTTTTGGATGCCATGGCGGCTGAGGAAGACAAAGGATGAGGGACAACAAAGGCGCGGCGGCGGCGGCGAGCGAAAGCAAGAGCTTGAGAAGGAAGAAGGGAAGGATGGCGGTTCCGAGATTGAGGAAGGCTCAGAGGGTAAATGGGCGTCGCACCTGCGGTTTTTCCTTTTTATTGGGAAGGCGCGGGCCGCTTCGTTACCATTTACTGCGATGTGACGCATGAGGGCAGCAGCCACCCCAAGCATGACCCCCACGTCACGTACGACCCTCCACGTCGTGCATTCAACGCGGGTCGTGGGGAAGTGCAACGAGCGAAGGAATTACTGCAGAAAAAATCTGCCCCGCCTGCCCGCGCACCGTTCTAGGCCTGGCCCAACAACGCGTTGCGCTTATGTGTGGCCCAGGCCCGGGGGCTCCTGTCGGTGTACAAAAGTAGGGGCTCTCCTTTTTTACCCCTCTACTTGTGAACGGGCAGTCAGAGCCACGCCTGCGGCCACACTTAGCAGGGCAAGGGGAGGGAGCAGAAGCGCAAGAACACCAGAAAGCGCTCCGGCCAAAAGCGCGAGACGGGCAAAGCAACGCCAAGACCAAGAAACACAAAGAGCAAGAGGGCGAGGTGGACTCCCCCGGCAAGAGCCTTGCCGGGGCAACTTGCCCGACGCCAGCAGAGCGCGCCACCCTTGAGCCCAAGGGTTCCAACACCACCAACAACCACATTGGAACCAAGCTCGGGAGGCACCTCCATGGTGGCATGCAGATCTTTGTGAAGATCATAAGCACTCAAGATCAGATGAGGACCAGAAGACGACGATCCTCGGCAAGATCCTTGCCGAGGAAATCCACGAGACCCCCGGCAAGATCCTTGCCAGGGACGACTGTGATGCCGCGGCAAGACCCTTGCCGGGGCCCCGGCAAGACCCTTGCCGGGGGGCACCTGCAAGGCCACAACCAGGCCCGCGTCTGCCAAGACTCCACCGCCATTTCCATACAGCTGCCAGCCCAACCAGCTGGGCAGGCACCTGCGTGGCAACGTGTGGCTTCCAGGCCAGCTCAGCAAGCACCTGCGTGGTGGCATGCAGATCTTCGTGAAGACCCTACCACCACGCCATCTCAGCAGCCTGCCAGCCTACATGGCATTGCATGCATCGTTGGCCTGGACGCGTGTCGGAGCAAGGCGGGGCGGCGACGGACGGGACGGGCCTCGTTGCCATCCCCAATAAAGCAACAGGACACCTAAGGGGGCGCATTTAATGCGTCTTGTCCCGTAATGATAGGTTATAAGCTTGCGCACTGTACGCCTTTCCACCTCCCGTGTGCCATTGTGGCGACCCCTTTTGTCTATAAAAGGAGGCCCGAGGCGTCCAGGAGAAGGATTCGGATCTTTTGGGCTGCACACGCACCGTAGCTAGCTCAAGAACTCTAGAACACCCAAATACATACACCAAAACAGGATTAGGGTATTACGCATCTTTGCGGCCCGAACCTGGGTAAACGATCCTTGTGCTGACTGCCAGACCCGCTCTTTGCACAACCCCGCGCCCGCCAACCATAGAAGGGATCACAGTGATCCCATAGGTGTCGTTCCCACCGACAGTGAGCATCATGGAATTGGTGATGGAGGAAGGTTGGTGATGATGATGGCGACGAATCCCCCTCTTCGAAGCCCCGAACGGACTCCAGATCAGCCCTCCCGATGAAGAACAGGAGGTGGCGGCGGCTCCGTATCGTAAAACGTGATGAATCCTTCTCTCTGATTTTTTTCTCCACAAATACGTACTTATAGAGTTGGGATTAGGGTCGGAGGAGCTCCAGGGGCCCCACAAGCCTGCAGGCCGCGCCCTAGGGGGTGGGCACCCCCCCAGGGCTTCTGGCCTCTTGGTGCCCCCTTTGGTTGATTCTTGCGCCAATATTTTTTATATATTTCAAAAATATTCTCCGTAAATTTTTAGGTCAATCTGAGAAATTTTTATTTCTGCACAAAAATAACACCATAGCAATTCTGGTGAAAACAGCGTGAGTCCGGGTTAGTTCCATTCAAGTCATGCAAGTTAGAGTCCAAAACAAGGGCAAAAGAGTTTGCAAAAGTAGATACGATGGAGACATATCAAATAACATGATATATCTTATTTTTATCAAGATAAGCATGTTTCAGTGTATCAGGTAATTGCTTAATTCGAATACGGAGTCACTCTTAGGGGGAAGAGGATCCCCAAGAGTTCGAACAGGCAAGTTATGTTTAAGGATCGATACTTGTTTGAATAATATATCATCTATTTCATTCCTTTCATTCATATACATATCATTTTCATGGTCTAGCAAATATTATTCTAAAGGGTCGGTAGGAGGAACAACAATAGAAGCAAGACGAATAATTTCATCCTTACTAGATAATTCTTTTCCATGAGGTTGCCTATGAAACATAGAGAAATTGCACTCATGAGATACATCACCAAATTTTACTCTAACCTTCTCTTTAACACAATGAATTTCAGCATTAACTATAACAACCCGAACCTGATAAGATTCGATGTCTCTGTGCTCACTATGCTACTCCCTGGATCAATAGCTAGCACACATAGTACAAGATGTAATATCGAAATAAAACAACATGTCATAGTATGACATCGTAGATCTAGAATTTAATATAATACATACCTGCATAGCTCAAGGCTAGCTCACAACGAAAACATAGCGGAAAAGCAAATAAAATCTCCATGAAGTCCATCAACACCACAGGCAAATGTCGAGTATAGACATCGTAACCTACATCGTATCACTCACTCGTCGTATACAATCTGCAACATGAAACATTGCAACCACGAAGGGTCAATACTTTGAATGTATTGGCAAGTCACACAGGGAATGATATAACAGACCTACATCTACATGCAAGGTATATCAAGAGGATAGTGTAGTGGTTGTTTTGCAGAAAAGCTAATTTTTCCCTGATAACTACATAATATAATAGTCAAATTTTAATTATGTCTTGCTACAATTAAATACATATGGATGAATTGGGCAATCCAATTATAGCCTATCCCAATTATTAAGTTTCCCACTCAGTTTTTATTAAAGTATCATCTGTCAAGATCATCCAACAACTGTAATGGCATAGTCGCTCAAATTTGTCCATAACCGGGGACACGGATAATCATGATTAGTTTTAATACTCTGCAATGTTTTGCACACTTTACCCACTAGACTCAACCCGAAGATTGAGACGAAGTCTTTCAGAAGTAGTCACCTCCACCCACCGGCAGCCGGTACACCTACTCATATCTACATCTGCTAGCTTACTTGGGCGAGGATCCCACAACCTACTCAACTAAGCCAGAGCCCATTTAGCTAGTGGTTGCGCATGGAAACTACTAGTCACTAAGTCTGTCTGATCGTTTTGAGCCTGGGCGGCCGCCCACTTACATTCAGAGGGTATAAACCATGATGTTCTTGAAACCACCCTTCAATACAAATTCCGCCCAGAGGTGATTTAAATCCTTAGTTACTACTCAATTTGTTATATGTATAATCCTCACATAAGCTCATTGTATACACGAACCAATCCCCGTCTATATATCATAGCAAGAATACACTACCGCGATCTACAATAAGGCCATCCTAACTGCATCTCAATAGCAATAGCATACTACCATAATATTCCTACACATGCATAATATAGTAATGTGATATAGAACTACATGCATAAAAAATAATAGGATGAAGGATGATCAAGGTGTAACTTGCCTAGTACGTTTGATGAAGTTCGTCGGACTCACAATTCCTTATAATTCTACTCGTCATGCTCTGAGTAATCTATCGCAATGAAATAACTCAAATCAATAACCATGTCATATAGAAGAACCAAAAGAACAACAAAAAAAATATGGCAAGGTTGAACAAGAATAATACATATAGGCTTAATATATAATATAGATCTCGATGTGCTATAAGGTGACAAGTGAAGAAGTCAACTCCAAAGAGTCAATTGACATAGAGAGATTGCTATATAGGATTGTATTTGAGATAATATGGAATAGGCTCAAAATTATAGGGAAAACAACAAACATGTTGTTGAATAGAAAACACATGACATAGGTGTTCATTTGCAAAAAGAACGAATTGAACGGGAGCACTACAACTCAAGTTATAGTGATATGAAGTTTGAATGAAATATTTGAATTGAAAAGGACAACAATATTTGAATCTGGAGTTCACATGATATTTTCAGGAAGTATTGGATACAAACAATATATATGCCAAAGGAATCAACCGGATCGGATACATGGTTTGCAAGATATGATCAACATATTATTTGAATTGCTAAAATTTGGAAAGTTTAGAAGTTGAAACTAATGATTCCGGTGGATAGATAAGATCAATATGAACACACAGGAAAATGTTTCACTGAGTTTGGATGTGTAGATCAAAAGTTATAGCCGAAACAAAATGTGCACATATTGTGTTAAAAAAATTCTGCCGTGGCAGCGTTTTGAAGATGATGCTGCTGTGTTGTGCGGGTGCCATGTGGCAGTCCATGATTCGACAGAAAATGTCCTGTGTGTGGCGTGCTCACCTTAAACGGAGGTAAACTGCGGAGGCAGTGCTCCGGTGATCTTCTAGTGAAGAGAGTGATGGGAGGGTCCAGCGCACGTTTGAGGTGACGATAGGAACAGCTGGGATGACGGGGACGATAGGCATAGGGACTGCGGTGGCGCTCCGCGATGCTTTGGAGCGACATGGTTCTGAGCGGGCGCTCTTCGAGGTTCTCTAGGGCATCTCGATGCGGTGAGAAATGCGGGCAGCGACGGGCGGTGCTCCTGGTGGCCATAGGGGATCGGTGAAGATGGTGGGGGACGAGGTTGTCCCTGTGGAGTTCGGTGGTGTCACTAGGGCGCTCCGGTGCGTCATGTAACAATGGCGACGAGCGGTTGAAGTCAAGATTGCGGGCTGCTGCTTCGGTCGAGGTTCTCCTTCTGGTGTGTGCCCCTGCGTGAGAGAAGATGTGAGGGAGATATGGGAGAACACAAAGAACCTTCAAGATCAAAAGGGAAGGCCCCAGAGTGCAGGAGTCGCCGGAATTTATCACCGGCGTCGGGCATGGCGGCGGATCTCCTCGAGCTCGGTTCCGCGAGGGGAGTGAGGGAATTGGACGAGGGGATCGAGAGCAGTCGATCTGTGCCCACGAATTCGATGGAGGGGGGTTAGGGATCGGGCGAATCGAGCGTGGTCTGACTCTGCAGCGGCGGCGTTGACGTGTGGGAGGAGGAGACCGAGCGGAGATGGAAGACAACCAGGTGGGGCCCGCTTGTCGGCTGAACAGAGAGAAAGAAAAAAACACAGAGACGAAGTGGGTTATGGCCTGCTCGGCGCTGGGCTGCTGTTCGGCTCCGGCCTGCTGGGCCCTCTGCTGCTGCCCGCTGCGCTGTGCGCCAGATAGCCCCTGGATTGGGCAAATACTCCGTTTTAGTTCTTTTCACTAACGGGCGCATACCCCCGCAGCGGCTTGGGCTCGGCCCGTCTACGTTCTTTTTTCTGCTTTCATCCCGCAAAAAAAGCACGAGCGTCGGTGGGAATCGAACCCACGACTTCTTCGTTCGAATTATGTCGCTGTAACCAGCCAGACAACCAGATACTATGTGTTCATTTACATCCTCTTTCTTTTTTTGTACTTTTTCTTTTTTCCTTTACTCTATTAATTTCTTTTTCTTTGTTAAATGCCTGAACGTTTTTCAATTTCTTGAACTTTTTTTTTCCAAATCTGATGAACCTTTTTCAAATTCTTGAACTGTTTTTTCAAAATCGATGAACTCTTTTTCAAAACCGATGAACTCTTTTTCGAAATTGATGTACTCTTTTTGAAAATCGATGAACTCTTTTCAAAATTGATGAACTATTTTTCAAAAACCGATGAACTCCTTTTCAAAATCGATGAACTTTTTTTGAAAATCGATGAACTTTTTTCGAGATCGATGAACTGTTTTTCGAAATCGATGAACTCTTTTGAAAATCGATGAACTTTTTTTCAAAATTGATGAACTCTTTTCAAAATCATTGAACTCTTTTCAAAATCGATGAACTTTTTTTCAAAATCGATGTTTTTTCCAAAATCAGTGAACTTCTTAAAAAAATTGATGAACTTTTTCTTAAAAATTCATGAACTTTCTAAAAATCGATGATCTTGTTTTCAAATTTACCTTTTCTTTTTTCAAGAGAATTTATATTGGTTCTTACTAAAGAAAACATTAAACAGGACGGTTTTATTGTATTAGATAGAAGAACCAGCTTGGTCTGGTGGTTAATGCATTAAGTTGCGACTGGGTTGGTTCTGGGTTCGATTCCCAGCTATCCCATACCTACCATATTTTTCAATTACGATTAGTTTTCTATATTTTTCTTCGCGTTTGCTTGCTGAGTCGGTTGGTGGGTCGGCCCGCTACGCGTCGCTAGCGAGCGCCCGTATCGCCAGCCGGCGCCTGAAGCGCTGGTTAGGAGCACCCCCTGGATAGCTGGGTAGGTTTAGTGTAGAATAGGTTTAGGATTTCCTATATTTATTTTGTTTACAGAAATGACTGTGGCTCCAAAAATGAACCAAATCATTTTATAAATAACACCAGAACATTTGTAGAAGTATATATACTAATATAGAAAATAGTGAACATTTTCCAGTCAAAATATTATATAACATGCATATACTATTTTCATAAACTTTACTTTGACACTTATAAAATGTCCCATTAAATATTTTTGAACTCCAGAAAAATGCAAATAACATTTAAATCATATCCAACTCTCTTGTATTGAAGGAGTCATATTACCTTCTCTCATAATATTTATTTTTGAGTTGGAATTGTTTTAACTGTTTAACATCCAAATGAGAGAACATTCAATTATTCACCAATATTATTCTTTGAGGAAGTCATCTCATCCTCTCTCATATTTGAATTGGAAATATTATGAATATTCTCAAACCCAAATAAGATCCAAATGAATAGTTGGGAAAGTCCTTTTATTCCCTCTTGTTTATTATTCATTAAAAGCTCCAAAAGCTTCAAACATTAGTCAAATTCAACAAACAACAAGCAACACAATCAAGCTTTTAATTAATTCTATTTAAATAATTAACATTCCAAAATTTAGAATTTTGGGATGTTACATTAACTGTATTCAAGAAAAGTCTACCAAATATAGTGGCACAAAAATTATCTTGTTGTGAACCAAGTACTAGGAAATCAATAGGGTATTTGATCTTACCACACAAGACTTCAACATCTCAAACAATCCCAAGCGGTGTAATAGCATCTCTATTTGCTAGCTTAATAGTGACATCAATATCTTCAATCTTAGCAGGTGCGATATCATTCATAATTTCTTGATATACGCTGCGTTTGGATGTCTCAATTGGGGCCCTTGAATTGGATTTCGTATTGATAAACTTTCAATTCACATGTTTCGCTGGACACTGAATTGGCAGTCTGTATTGAAACCAAATTTCAGGCTGAAATCACTCCCACAGGAAGTGCCCATCCGCAATACAGAGGTCTACCGCTCCGAATTGCACTGAATCGAGAAATCCTGCAAAATGTACCGCTTCGGCCCTCACGCCCCATTCCTGTTTCCCCCGCTCGAACAGATAAGGAGAGAATGCAGAGCGAGCGGCGGCGGCGGACCTCGCCAGCGTCCATGCATGTTCCCTCTCCGCCCCCTCCTCCTACATCTCCCGCGTCCCCATATGTTACCCATCCTCCCAGGTCGCCCTTCCTCCCCATCTCCCGTCGGTCCTCCTCCTACCAGGTCGTGGCTGCCTCCCCCATCCCCAGTCGCGGCTGCCTCCCCCATCCCCAGTCGCGGCTGCCTCCCTGGATGCGTCGATGACCTTCTCCCTTCCCTGCCCGGTGCGTCGCCAGCACCCTCTGTCGGCGTCCTGGGAACAGGGATCCCCAGACTTGCCTGGCTGCGGCCCACGACGCGGCTCCACCAACGGCCTGGTACGACCCATCTTCAGCAACAACCTCTCAAGACCCTCGCGAGGCGGACGACACCGAGACCTCCTCAGGGGCGGCCTCACTAGGCTGGCTCCCGAGGAGCGGAGATATCTATGCAAGGGGCACCTCGCGAGGTTCACGTGACGTGAGCCATGACGACCAAGGCCAGGCGGGCGCCAGCGGGCGCAATGCACCAGTTTTCTCTTTGGTGCTAAAGAGGCAAGCGCAGACGACGAGTCCCGAGGCGTCAGGCAAAGGTTTCCATATCGGTGCAATGAGACCAAGACCAGCAGGACGGCGGGACGGAGGTCACTGCGGAGCCCGCGACGGCGTCACCACCAGAGCCTTTGGCAGGCGAAGACCACCTTTTGTCAGGATATCTTGTACTAGTTGTCTCCCTTCGAAATTGGCCGTTGTGGGATCCCTTCCCGCCTAACATTCGGGGAAGAGGACCAAGGCCTCTATAAATAGGACTAGCCACTAGGATAGGAGGCAACAAAGCTTGGATCGGATCCATTCGACCAAGGCCATCCCACTAGCTTACCGAGCCCAAGAACACCTCTCCTCAGGAGGTTGTTCTTGCCTTGTACTTGTTCATCTTCAGCTTGCAAGGCAATCCACCACACCACACTGGAGTAGGGTATTATACCACAACGGTGGCCCGAACCAGTATAAACTCTCGTGTCTCTCGTTCTTTGGGTTCGTCGAGCTAGGCCTTGCGATCGTCGTGCGAGCGAGCAAGGGAGAGAGAGAGTTCTTCGTGCGCACCCCAGTGTTTGAACCTCAAGGGTTTGCCGGAACCGTAATCCGACATTTGGCGCGCCAGGTAGGGGGTGCACCAAAGCTTTCCCTTCGTCGATCCACGCTCCACTGCTCCGCCGCACCCATGGCCGACGCTCGCCGGGCCCGTGCTGAGCGCCGAGCCGCCCTTGCCGCCCGCGTCGCTCAGACGGCAGCCGTTGGCGGACCTCCTCGCCGTTCTCCATCACCCGCTGCCAACGCCGCCACCAGCCCGACCGGAAACGCAACAAGCCTCGTCGCTGCACCCTTCTGTGTGGTGGGACGGACGCACCACCACCCCGTCGCTGACTCCGGCCGGCTCGTCATCTCATGCTCGTCGCGCGCCCACGGACGCACAGGCCATGCTGCTCGTGGCACATGAGCTCCTGCGCTACCGCCCGGTCGACGACCTCTACGACGATTGGCTAGACCGCATCGCCGAGCTCGTCAGCGCCGCTGGGGCTCTCCTGCACCGTCCCTCTCGCTACCTCGCCCACCTCCAGGTGTGGGCGACGTAGCCCACGGAGCGCCTCCACCACCTCCGCATCAAGACGCCGCCCTCGCACCAAGACGCGCGGCCCCGCGGCGTGACCCACCGCGCAGGGCACCCGCGCACGAAGAAGGAAGCTGCCAAGAAGTCCCTCGGCCGCAAGAAAACGCCCCTGCACTCCCAGCACCACCACGTCAAGACCGCGAACCGCCTACGGCGGCGGCGCGTGGATACCATGAAGGAAATATGCCCTAGAGGCAATAATAAAGTTATTATTTATTTCCTTATTTCATGATAAATGTTTATTATTCATGCTAGAATTGTATTAATCGGAAACATAATACATGTCTGAATACATAGACAAACATAGTGTCACTAGTATGCCTCTACTTGACTAGCGCGTTAATCGAAGATGGTTGAGTTTCCTAGCCATGGACATGAGTTGTCATTTGATTAACGGGATCACATCATTAGGAGAATGATGTGATTGACTTGACTCATTCCGTTAGCTTAGCACTTGATCGTTTAGTATGTTGCTATTGCTTTCTTCATGACTTATACATGTTCCTATGACTATGAGATTATGCAACTCCCGTTTACCGGAGGAACACTTTGTGTGCTACCAAACGCCACAACGTAACTGGGTGATTATAAAGGTGCTCTATAGGTGTCTCCGAAGGTACTTGTTGAGTTGGCATATTTCGAGATTAGGATTTGTCACTCCGATTGTCGGAGAGGTATCTCTGGGCCCACTCGGTAATACACATCACTATAAGCCTTGCAAGCATTGTAACTAATGAGTTAGTTGCGGGATGATGTATTACGGAATGAGTAAAGAGACTTGCCGGTAACGAGATTGAACTAGGTATTGAGATACCGACGATCGAATCTTGGGCAAGTAACATACCGATGACAAAGGGAACAAAGTATGTTGTTATGCGGTTTGGCCGATAAAGATCTTCGTAGAATATGTGGGAGCCAATATGATCATCCAGGTACCGCTATTGGTTATTGACCGGAGATGTGTCTCGGTCATGTCTACATAGTTCTCGAACCCGTAGGGTCCGCACGCTTAACGTTCGGTGACGATTTGTATTATGAGTTATGTGATTTAATGTACCGAAGGTAGTTCGGAGTCTCAGATGAGATCGGGAACATGACGAGGAGTCTCGAAATGGTCGAGACGTAAAGATCGATATATTGGATGACTATATTCGGACATCGGAAAGGTTCCGAGTGATTCGGGTATTTTTCGGAGTACCGGAGATTTACGGGAATTCGTATTGGGCCTTAATGGGCCATACGGGAAAGGAGAGAAAGGCCTCAAAAGGTGGCCGCACCCCTCCCCATGGTCTGGACCGAATTGGACTAGGGAGGGGGGGCGCCCCCTTCCTTCCTTCTCCTTTTCCCTTCCCTTTTCCTATTCCATGTGGGAGGAGGAGTCCTACTAGGACTAGGGAGTCCTAGTTGGACTCCACACTTCTGGCACGCCCTAGGGGCTGGCCAGCCTCCTCTCCTCCATCCTTTATCTACAGAGGCAGGGGGGCACCTCTAGACACACAAGTTGATCTGTTGATCTCTCCCAGCCGTGTGCGGTGCCCCCTCCACCATATTCCACCTCGGTCATATCGTAGTAGTGCTTAGGCGAAGCCCTGCGTCGGTAGCAATATCATCACCGTCATCACGCTGTCGTGCTGACGAAACTCTCCCATGAAGCTCTGCTGGATTGGAGTTCGCGGGTCGTCATCGAGCTGAACGTGTGCTGAACTCGGAGGTGCCGTACGTTCGGTACTTGGATCGGTGGGATCGTGAAGACGTACGACTACATCAACCGCGTTGTGCTGACGCTTCCGCTTTCGGTCTACGAGGGTACGTGGACACACCCTCCCCTCTCGTTGCTATGCATCACCATGATCCTGTGTGTGCGTAGGAATTTTTTAGAAATTACTATGTTCCCCAACAGTGGCATCCGAGCCTGGTTTTATGCGTAGATGTTATATGCACGATTAGAACACAAGTGAGTTCTGGGCGATACAAGTCATACTGCTTACCAGCATGTCATACTTTGGTTCGGCGGTATTGTTGGCTGAAGCGGCCCGGACCGACATGACGCGTACGCTTACGCGAGACTGGTTCTACCGACGTGTTTTGCACATAGGTGGCTGGCGGGTGTTAGTTTCTCCAACTTTAGTTGAACCGAGTGTGGCTACGCCCGGTAAAAACACTAACTTGATGAACTATCGTTGTGGTTTTGATGCGTAGGTAAGAACGGTTCTTGCTCAGCCCGTAGCAGCCACGTAAAACTTGCAACAACAAAGTAGAGGACGTCTAACTTGTTTTTGCAGGGCATGTTGTGATGTGATATGGTCAAGACATGATGCTATATTTTATTGTATGAGATGATCATGTTTTGTAACCGAGTTATCGGCAACTGGCAGGAGCCATATGGTTGTCGCTTTATTGTATGCAATGCAATCGCCTTGTAATGCTTTACTTTATCACTAAGCGGTAGCGATAGTCGTAGAAGCAAAAGTTGGCAAGACGACGACGATGCTACGATGGAGATCAAGGTGGCGTGCCGGTGACGATGGTGATCATGACGGTGCTTCGGAGATGGAGATCACAAGCACAAGATGATGATGGCCATATCATATCACTTATATTGATTGCATGTGATGTTTATCTTTTATGCATCTTATTTTGCTTAGATCGACGGTAGCATTATAAGATGATCTCTCACTAAATTTCAAGATAAAAGTGTTCTCCCTGAGTATGCACCGTTGCCAAAGTTCGTCGTGCAGAGACACCACGTGATGATCGGGTGTGATAAGCTCTACGTTCATCTACAACGGGTGCAAGCCAGTTTTGCACACGCAGAATACTCGGGTTAAACTTGACGAGCCTAGCATATGCAGATATGGCCTCGGAACACTGAGACCGAAAGGTCGAGCGTGAATCATATAGAAGATATGATCAACATAGTGATGTTCACCATTGAAAACTACTCCATCTCACGTGATGATCGGACATGGTTTAGTTGATTTGGATCACGTGATCACTTAGATGATTAGAGGGATGTCTATCTAAGTGGGAGTTCTTAAGTAATATGATTAATTGAACTTTAATTTATCATGAACTTAGTCCTGGTAGTATTAGCATATCTATGTTGTAGATCAATAGCTCGCGTTTAGCTCCCCTGTTTATTTTTGATATGTTCCTAGAGAAAACTAAGTTGAAAGATGTTAGTAGCAATGATGCGGATTTGATCCGTGATCTGAGGATTATCCTCATTGCTGCACAGAAGAATTATGTCCTTGATGCACCGCTAGGTGACAGACCTATTGCAGGAGCAGATGCAGACGTTATGAACGTTTTGACAAAGCTCGGTATGATGACTACTTGATAGTTTAGTGCACCATGCTTTACGGCTTAGAACCGGGACTTCAAAAATGTTTTGAACGCCACGGAGCATATAAGATGTTCCAAGAGTTGAAATTGGTATTTCATACTCATGTCCGTGTCAAGAGGTATGAGACCTCTGACAGTACTTTGCCTATAAGATGGAGGAGAATAGCTCAACCAGTGAGCATGTGCTCAGATTGTCTGAGTACTACAATTGCCTGAATCAAGTGGGAGTTAATCTTCCAGATAAGATAGTAATTGACAAAGTTCTCTAGTCACTATCACCAAGTTACTAGAACTTCGTGATGAACTATAATATGCAAGGGATGACGAAAGTAATTCCCGAGCTCTTCGCGATGCTGAAATCGACGAAGGTAGAAATCAAGAGAGAGCATCAAGTGTTGATGGTTGACAAGACCACCAGTTTCAAGAAAAGGGCAAAGGGAAGAAGGGGAACTTCAAGAAGAACGACAAGCAAATTGCTTCTCCAGTGAAGAAACCCAAGTCTGGACCTAAGCCTGAGACTGAGTGCTTCTACTGCAAAGGGACTGGTCACTGGAAGTGGAACTGCCCCAAGTATTTGGTGGATAAGAAGGATGGCAAAGTGAACAAAGGTATATTTGATATACATGTTATTGATGTGTACTTTACTAGTGTTTATAGCAACCCCTCAGTATTTGATACTAGTTCAGTTGCTAAAGAGTAGTAACTCGAAACGGGAGTTGCAGAATGAACAGAAACTAGTTAAGGGCGAGGTGACGATGTATGTTGGAAGTAGTTCCGAGATTGATATGATCATCATCGCACACTCCCTGTACTTTCGAGATTAGTGTTGAACCTAAATAAGTGTTATTTGGTGTTTGCGTTGAGCATGGATGTGATTTGATCATGTTTATTGCAATACGGTTATTCATTTAAGTTAGAGAATAATTGTTATTCTGTTTACATGAATAAAACCTTCTATGGTCATACACCCAATGAAAATGGTTTGTTGGATCTCGATAGTAGTGATACACATATTCATAATATTGAAGCCAAAAGATGCAGAGTTGATAATGATAGTGCAACTTATTTGTGGCACTGCCAATTAGGTCATATTGGTGTAAAGCACATGAAGAAACTCCATTCAGATGGACTTTTGGAATCACTTGATACTTCCGAACCATGCCTCATGGGCAAGATGACTAAAACGCCGTTTTCCGGAACAATGGAGCGAGCAACTGACTTATTGGAAATAATACATACTGATGTATGCGATCCGATGAGTGTTGAGGCTCGCGGCGGGTATCGTTATTTTCTGACCTTCACATATGATTTAAGAAGATATGGGTATATCTACTTAATGAAATATAAGTCTGAAACATTTGAAAAGTTCAAAAAATTCAGAGTGAAGTGGAAAATCATCGTAACAAGAAAATAAAGTTTCTACGATCTGATTGTGGAGGAGAATATTTGAGTTACGAGTTTGGTCTTCATTTGAAACAATGCAGAATAGTTTCACAACTCACGCCACCTGGAACACCACAGCGTAATGGTGTGTCCGAACATCGTAATCGTACTTTACTAGATATGGTGCGATCTATGATGTCTCTTACTGATTTACCGCTATCATTTTGGAGTTATGCATTAGAGACGGCTGCATTCACATTAAATAGGGCACCATCTAAATCCGTTGAGACGACACCTTATGAACTATGGTTTGGCAAGAAACCAAAGTTATCGTTTCTTAAAGTTTGGGGCTGCGATGCTTATGTGAAAAAGTTTCATCCTGATAAGCTCAAACCCAAATCGGAGAAATGTGTCTTCATAGGATACCCAAAGGAGACAGTTGGGTACACCTTCTATCACAGATCCGAAGGCAAGACATTCGTTGCTAAGAATGGATCCTTTCTAGAGAAGGAGTTTCTCTCGAAAGAAGTGAGTGGGAGGAAAGTAGAACTTGATGAGGTAACTGTACCTGCTCCCTTATTGGAAAGTAGTTCATCATAGAAATCTGTTCCTGTGACTCCTACACCAATTAGTGAGGAAGCTAGTGATGATGATCATGTAACTTCAGATCAAGTTACTACCGAACATCGTAGGTTAACCACAGTGAGATCCGCACCAGAGTGGTATGGTAATCCTATTCTGGAGGTCATGTTACTTGACCATGACGAACCTATGAACTATCAAGAAGCAATGATGAGCCCAGATTCCGTGAAGTGGTTTGAGGCCATGAAATCTGAGATGGGATCCATGTATGAGAACAAAGTATGGACTTTGGTTGACTTGCCCGATGATTGGCAAGCCATAGAAAATAAATGGATCTTCAAGAGGAAGACGAACGCTGATAGTAGTGTTACTATCTACAAAGCTAGACTTGTCGAAAAAGGTTTTTAACAAAGTTCAAGGTGTTGACTACGATGAGATTTTCTCACTCGTATCGATGCTTAAAGTCTGTCCGAATCATGTTAGCAATTGCCGCATTTTATGAAATCTGGCAAATGGATTACAAAACTGCAATCCTTAATGGATTTATTAAAGAAGAGTTGTATATGATGCAACCAGAAGGTTTTGTCAATCCTAAAGGTGCTAGAAAAATGTGCAAGCTCCAGCGATCCATCTGTGGACTGGTGCAAGCATCTCAGAGTTGGAATATATGCTTTGATGAGTTGATTAAAGCATATAGTTTTATACAGACTTGCGGTGAAGCCTGTATTTACAAGAAAGTGAGTGGGAGCACTACAGCCTTTCTGATAAGTATATGTAAATGACATATTGTTGATCAGAAATGATGTAGAATTTTCTAAAAAGCATAAAGGAGTATTTGAAAGGAGTTCTTCAAAGAAAGACCTCGGTGAAGTTGCTTACATGTTGAGCATCAAGATCTATAGAGATAGATCAAAATGCTTGATAAAGATTTTCAATGAGTATGTACCTTGACAAGATTTTGAATTAGTTCAAAATGGAACAGTCAAAGAAAGAGTTCTTGCCTATGTTGCAAGGTGTGAAGTTGAGTAAGACTCAAAGCCCGACCACGGCAGAAGATAGAAAGAGAATGAAAGTCATTCCCTATGCCCCAGCCATAGGTTCTATAAAGTATGCCATGCCGTGTACCTAATCTATTGTATACCCTACATTGAGCAAGGAAGTACAATAGTGATCTAGGAGTAGATCACTGGACATCGGTCAAAATTTATCCTTAGTGGAATAAGGATATGTTTCTCGATTATGGAGGTGACAAAAGGTTCGTCGTAAAGGGTTACGTCGATGCAAGTTTTGACACTGATCCAAATAACTCTAAGTCTCAATCCTGATACATATTGAAAGTGGGAGCAATTAGCTAGAGTAGCTCCGTGCAGAGCATTGTTGACATAGAAATTTGTAAAATACATACGGATCTGAATGTGGCAGACCCGTTGACTAAACTTCTCTCACAAGCAAAACATGATCACACCTTAGTACTCTTTGGGTGTTAATCACATAAGCGATGTGAACTAGATTACTGACTCTGGTAAACCCTTTGGGTGTTGGTCACATGTCGATGTGAACTATGGGTGTTAACCACATAAAGATGTGAACTATTGATGTTAAATCACATGGCGATGTGAACTAGGTTATTGACTCTAGTGCAAGTGGGAGACTGAAGGAAATATGCCCTAGAGGCAATAATAAAGTTATTATTTATTTCCTTATTTCATGATAAATGTTTATTATTCATGCTAGAATTGTATTAACCGGAAACATAATACATGTGTGAATACATAGACAAACATAGTGTCACTAGTATGCCTCTACTTGACTAGCTCGTTAATCGAAGATGGTTGAGTTTCCTAGCCATGGACATGAGCTGTCATTTGATTAACATGATCACATCATTAGGAGAATGATGTGATTGACTTGACCCATTCCGTTAGCTTAGCACTTGATCGTTTAGTATGTTGTTATTGCTTTCTTCATGACTTATACATGTTCCTATGACCATGAGATTATGCAACTCCCGTTTACCGGAGGAACACTTTGTGTGCTATCAAACGTCACAACGTAACTGGGTGATTATAAAGGTGCTCTACAGGTGTCTCCGAAGTTACTTGTTGAGTTGGCATATTTCGAGATTAGGATTTGTCACTCCGATTATCAGAGAGGTATCTCTGGGCCCACTCGGTAATAAACATCACTATAAGCCTTGTATGCATCGTAACTAATGAGTTAGTTGCGGGATGATGTATTACGGAACGAGTAAAGAGACTTGCCGGTAACGAGATTGAACTCGGTATTGAGATACCGATGATCGAATCTTGGGCAAGTAACATACCGATGACAAAGGGAACAACATATGTTGTTATGCGGTTTGACCGATAAAGATCTTCGTAGAATATGTAGGAGCCAATATGAGCATCCAGGTTCCGCTATTGGTTATTGACCGGAGATGTGTCTCGATCATGTCTACATAGTTCTCGAACCCGTAGGGTCCGCACGCTTAACGTTCGGTGACGATTTGTATTATGAGTTATGTGATTTAATGTACCGAAGGTAGTTCGGAGTCCCGGATGAGATCGGGGACATGACGAGGAGTCTCGAAATGGTCGAGACGTAAAGATCGATATATTGGACGACTATATTCGGACATCGGAAAGGTTCCGAGTGATTCGGGTATTTTTCGGAGTACCGGAGAGTTACGGGAATTCGTATTGGGCTTTAATGGGCCATACGGGAAAGGAGAGAAAGGCCTCAAAAGGTGGACGCACCCCTCCCCATGGTCTGGTCCGAATTAGACTAGGGAGGGGGCACGCCCCCTTCCTTCCTTCTCCTTTTCCCTTCCCTTTTTCCTATTCCATGTGGGAGGAGGAATCCTACTAGGACTCCACACTTCTGGCGTGCCCTAGGGCTGGCCGGCCTCCTCTCCTCCATCCTTTATATACGGAGGCAGGGGGGCACCTCTAGACACACAAGTTGATCTGTTGATCTCTCCCAGCCGTGTGCGGTGCCCCCTCCACCATATTCCACCTCGGTCATATCGTGGCGGTGCTTAGGCGAAGCCCTGCGTCGGTAGCAACATCATCACCGTCATCACGCTGTCGTGCTGACGGAATTCTCCCATGAAGCTCTGCTGGATCGGAGTTCGCGGGACGTCATCGAGCTGAACGTGTGCTGAACTCGGAGGTGCTGTACGTTCGGTACTTGGATCGGTCGGATCGTGAAGACGTACAACTACATCAACCGCGTTGTGCTAACGCTTCCGCTTTCGGTCTACGAGGGTACGTGGACACACTCTCCCCTCTCGTTGCTATGCATCACCATGATCCTGTGTGTGCGTAGGATTTTTTTTGAAATTAATACGTTCCCCAACATACCAGGACCAGGCTCCGCCTCCGCGACGGGCCCCAGTGACCACAACAGGCCGTTGTGCCTTCACTCCCGAGCTACACAGCGTCGTCTGGCCCGGCGAGCCCGCCCTCGGCGTCGTCGCGCCCGTCGTGAAGACCCAGCTCGTCATCACCATCGCTGTCCTCAGGGCAGCACCCTGCACGGCGGCCATCTTCCCCGAAAACGCTCACGTAGAGGGTCGCGGTGCCATCATACTTGAAGTGGAGGGTGCACCTCCTGCCCAGGCCACGCGCGCGGGCAAACGTTTGCTAGCCGCGGGCCAAGACTGTGTTGCCCGCGGTGGAAACCTCCACCGCAGCCCACAAGGCCTTGCTGCAACAGCCATCAGCTTGCAGCCAGAAGCCGTCGAGACCTGCGGCCGGCAGCTCGCTGGCGAAGGAGCGCGGGAGCTGGAGCCAAGTGCCGGCCGGTCGCTCCCTCCACACGACGAATTCCAGGAGCACCTCCGCCGAATGGAAGCGCGACCGAGGGGGCCGGGCGACCACGGCGTGCCTCCCCTCGGCGCAAGGGCTGCTTCGCACGGAGCGGCCCCCGCCGCGAGAGGAGGCACCACCGCGGCCGCCAAGGAAGACGCCGGGTCCCGAGGGGTGTGCCCTTGCCCCTGGGGGACCACGATAGGTGTCACAACGTGCTTGCGGGGACGGCCATGCCCCCACTTGGGCGGTGGCGAGCCGGGTTCCTCCTCGCGCGCTTTCCCCTTCTCTGCGGCTGAGAACCTCTTCATCGGCGCCATCGGTATCGTGACAAGATGGCGAAGTTAGAGGGAGGAAGAAGAAGCAGATGGAGTGGAGAAAGAGATAAGCGACGGGGGCTCCGCCCCCCTCCTCATTTATAGCCGGAAGGAGGCCAACCGCCGACCTCCACGATCATAGGTAATGATGGTTTTCTTTTGCATGCAGCAGGGTCTCGTCAACTCGAACGGTTGCCGAGGCAGCGTGGGGAAGCGGAGACGCCCATGTCCCGTAAATTGCCACGCGTCAATCAAGGCCGCAAGCTGTTGGGGCCCGCGGCGCTCCGCATTTTCCCTTTGGCTTCGCCTCGAAGCCAAGCCCGAGCGTGCCCTGGGCCCGGGGCTACTGTCGGCGTCCTGGGAATAGGGGTCCCTAGACTTGCCTGCCCGTGGCCCACAACGCGGCTCCACCAACGGCCTCGTACGGCCCATCTTCAGCAACAACCTCTCAAGACCCTCGCGAGGCGGATGACACCGAGACCACCTCAGGGGCGGCCTCACTAGGCTGGCTAGGTTCACGTGACATGAGCCATGACGACCAAGGCCAGGCGGGCGCCAGCGGGCGCAGTGTACCAGTTTCCTCTTTGGTGTTAAAGAGGCAAGCGCAGACGAGGAGTCCCGAGGCGTCAGGCAAAGGTTTCCATATCGGTGCAACGAGACCAAGACCAGCAGGACGGCAGGACGGAGGTCACCGCGGAGCCCAAGGCGGCGTCACCACCAGAGCCTTTGGCAGGCGAAGACCACCTTTTGTCAGGATAGCTTGTACTAGTTGTCTCCCTTCAAAATTGGCCGTTGTGGGATCCCTTCCCGCCTAACATTTGGGAAGAGGACCAAGGCCTCTATAAATAGGACTAGCCACCACCATAGGAGGCAACAGAGCTTGGATCGGATCCATTCGACCAAGGCCATCCCACCAGCTTACCGAGCCCAAGAACACCTCTCCTCAGGAGGCTGTTCTTACCTTGTACTTGTTCATCTTTAGCCTGCAAGGCAATCCACCACACCACACTGGAGTAGGGTATTACACCACAACGGTGGCCCAAACCAGTATAAACTCTCATGTCTCTTGTTCTTTGGGTTCGTCGAGCTAGGCCTTGCGATCGTCGTGCGAGCGAGCTAGGGAGAGAGAGAGAGAGTTCTTCGTGTGCACCCCAATGTTCGAACCTCAAGGGTTTGCCGGAACCCGTAATCCGACACCCTCCCCACTCGCTGCCGCCCGGGTCGTGCCTCCCGCTTCCAGCATCGTCCCTGGATGCGTCGGCGTCGCTCGTTTGGCTGGATGAACGACCACCCCATGGCCTGCTCTGAACCCTCAATCTCTCTTGTAGGTGATGGTCGTACATCCACCAGAACATCAATAGTACAACCGCCCCATGGCACTCCCTTGCTTTTGTCCTAAAATATCTCTGGTTATCTCACTGAACCAGAGATAGTTATATGTTCAGATTCATGTGTAAGGACGAATTTGATGTTTCATATGCATGGTCAGATTCATCATATGTATATGGATAAATTTGATGTTTCATGTGTATAGTCAGATTCATATGTATATGGACGAATTTGGGGTTTTATGTGTATTGCGTGATTCTTGTATGGAAGCATATTCACACTCATGTAAATATGCAATTTCAATACCGAGTCATCCAAACATGAGTTGGTATTGAAACCTCAATAGCATTTCATAAGCCAAGTCAGTGACCAACCAAACAAATGAATTCATATTCATGTCGATTTTAGTTTCATTGTTTAATTGGTGTTCCAACCAATTCAATACGGAGCCCTCCAACACAGACATCCAAATGCAGCGATAGAGTAAATGGAATAACACTAACACTAGCACCCATATCACATACACCATGATAAGAATGATCTCCAATTTTAACGGAAACAACAGGCATGCCTACTACGGGTTTATTCTTATCTAGCTTATCACGTCCATTTCTAACGGGTTTGGCAATTCTAGCAGCATCATCGCAAAAATATATAACATGCCCATCAATATTATCAACCAAGAGATCTTTAACAATTGCTATATTAGGTTCAACCTTAATTTATTCAAAGGGTCTAGGTGTTCTAATATTACTTTTATTAACCATGGTTGTAGCTTTAGCTGTTCCTTAATTCTAATGGGAAAATGAGGTTTCTCAATATAAGCAGTAGGCACAACTTTATCAACATTGTAAATGATTGTAACACCCCGGATGTAACTTTCCATATTTGTAACTCCAACTCTTGCCATTTTCGGCTATGTGTTATGATATTCCCTTCGTGGTCGGGTTTTGTTTTTCGTTTGCATTTTGTTCATGTCATGCAAATCATATCATGTCATCATGTGCACCTCTTTTTCATACGTGTTCATCTCATGCATCCAAGCATTTTCCCCGTTGTCCGTTTTGCAATCCGGCACTCCCACGCGCACCGGCGCGTCCCTCTTGTTTCTTTTCGTGAGCGGGTGTTGAACGTTCTCGGAATGGACCGAGGTTTGTCAAGTGGCCTTGGTATACCACCGGTAGACCACCTATCAAGTTTCGTTCCATTTGGAGGTCGTTTGGTGCTCCAACGGTTAACCGGGTAACCGCAAAGTACTTTTGTGTGTTGCAGCAAAACCCCCTCTTTAAACAGCCCAAAACCCATCTAAGTCACTTCCATGCTCTAGGTCGTTCGATCACGATCGTGTGGGCGAAAACCGCACTCCATTTGGAGTCTCCTAGCTCCCTCTACCAATAAAATACCTCCCGCCTCCAAAATCTCGGGCAAAAACCACCGTAACCCTAGATCAAATCGCCCCGCCGCCACCGGACGTGTCCGTACCGTGCCGGACGGAGCCGCCGCCGCCCGCAGCCAACGGGACGCCGCCATGTGGCGCCCCGCGCCCACATCGCCGGCGGCCCGCCGGGGCCCGTGCGGGGCCCTCCCGGCCCGCGCCTCCTCCGCCCCGCGCCCGAGCCCGCGCCTCACCGCGCCGCCTTCCCCGCCGGCCCGCGCCCATCGCCGCCTCCTCCCGCCGTGGAAGCCGCCCGTCCCCGCCGCTATCTCCGTTCCCCGCCGCCATGCCCCGCGGCCGCCGGCGCCCGCCGGCGCCGGCGCCGGGCCCCGCGCCGCCGCCCGTCTCCGCTGCCCTAGCTCCTTCTCCGAGCTCCTCTTCCTCCTCCTCAACCCGGCCGGCCGCCGTCTCCCCGAACTCCGGCGAACTCCCACCGGCCCGATCCGATCTGGAACTAGGTTGACTTCTCCCCCCCCCCAAAATTCTTCCAAGTCCCGAGATAATTGCTATATGTTGCTAACTTCATTGCATCATAACTCTCTGCATATAGCTCTGTTTCGTGCGTGTAATATATCAAAATGTTCGCCTCGAGATGCTCTTCATTTTGTTCCATTATGCCATGTTCATTTGAGTCCATATTGATGCCCAAATCTCTGGTGCAAAAGTGCTATATGCTGTTAACTGCTGTTACTTATCGGAACATGAGGATTTGTTATTTTTGTTAAATTTAATGTGTGCATCTTATGGGAATGAGCTCTACATGTGTTTTTATGTATGCCATGCCATCTTTACAGGGGTGTATGCCATGTATTTCTGTGATCTCTCTGGTGACTATCACAAGCATGCAAACTAGGCTTCGTGATGTTTCTGTTTTTAAAGACTTAGTAATTTTGCCGTCTGTGACTGCTGTTATTTTATTGCTATGTATCCATGTGTCTACAGAGAGATCCATGCTCCTTTTGGAGATGTTCAGTAAGGATGTTTTGTAGATATAGTTGTGCTCTATACATCCATGCCCCTGTTTGAAATTATGGAGTGCCATAGCATGACTCAATCTTGCTCTACTTTTGTTATAAAATATTTTTGGCAGATTGTTTACGTGTTATTGAATTTGGCCAAGGTTGTTGTAGTTGTTTCATACATGCTATGTACTTGCTCTTGCCATGGATAGCTTCATAAAGATGCCACCTTGCTGTAGGTGTACTTGTTTTGTCATGCATTGCTTTGTGGTGAGTGAATCAAGCTCACAAAGATGCCCTCATAATGTCTGTTTCTGCCATACTCTGTTTTCTGCTAAGTCTGAAACCTGTTAACGAAACTTGCTATGTTTACATGGGTGCCATCATATCTTCTGATCCTTTTTGGCTTATGGTCAGTAAGGGACTTTTGTTCTTTGCATTCATTAGATTCATACCATGCCTTGTTTTGCTATGTTAAATTCCTGTAGCATGTGTTTGGCTTGCTCTGAACTTTGCTACCTGATGCTGTTTCAGCCATGTCCAGTAATTTCACCAAGTCTGTGAACCTGATATCTTTTGCACTTTTGCCATGCTTGTTTGAACCTGCTGTGGTGTGATCTAGCCGTAGCTCAGTGTTCATCTTTGTCAGGCATCTTCTGTAGATTACTGCCATATGCTTTGTTGCTATGTTGGAGTGCTGTAGCATAGTTTCTTGATGTATTCTAAGTGCTATCATGCTGTTAATCGCAGATTCGTGTCATTCTTGTTTTGCTTGCCATTTGCAAACCGTGCATTCGTTTCCGGTGATCTTTATATTGATTTCAACCGAAATCATCTCATATTTCCAGTGGCATGCTTGGTTTACCAAGTTACTGCCTTGTTCATCATTTTTTTTTCCGGAGCACGCATATGCATCGCATACCACATCTCGCATATCATACATGTATTGCATCATATTGTTTGTGCATTTCCCGTGATTGATTGTGGTTCCATTGCTTGTGTTCTTGCTGTGGGTAGAGCCGGGAGACGAGTTCGTGAATGAGGAACCTGTTGAGTACGCTTACGAGGATCAAGCTTTCGACAACTGTGAGAACCTTGTAGGCAAGATGACCATACCCTCGAAATCACTTCTATCTTTGCTTTGCTAGTTGTTCGTTCTATTGCCATGCTGCGCTACCTACCACTTGCTATATCATGCCTCCCATTTTTGCCATGTCAAGACTCTAACCATCCTTTCCTAGCAAACCGTTGTTTGGCTAAGTTACCACTTTTGCTCAGCCCTTCTTATAGCGTTGCTAGTTGCAGGTGAAGTTGAAGTTGGTTCCATGTTGGAACATGGATATTTTGGAATATCACAATATCTCTTATTTAATTAATGCATCTATATATTTGGTAAAGGGTGGAAGGCTCGGCCTTATGCCTGGTGTTTTGTTCCACTCTTGCGGCCCTAGTTTCCGTCATACCGGTGTTATGTTCCTTGAGTTTGCGTTCCTTACGCGGTTGGGTGATTTATGGGACCCCCTTGACAGTTCGCCTTGAATAAAACTCCTCCAGCAAGGCCCAACTTTGGTTTTACCATTTGCCACCTAAGCCTTTTCCCTTGGGTTTTCGCGAGCCCGAGGGTCATCTTTATTTAAACCCCTGGGCCAGTGCTCCTCTGAGGATTAGTCCAACCTGTCAGTCGCCGGTGGCCACCAGTGGCAACTCTGGGCTCGCCTATCGGAAGCTTGGACAATCCGGTGTGCCCTGAGAACGAGATATGTGCAGCTCCTATCGGGATTTGTCGGCACATTCGGGCGGATTTGCTGGTCTTGTTTTACCATTGTCGAAATGTCTTGTAAACCGGGATTCCGAGACTGATCGGGTCTTCCTGGGAGAAGGTTTATCCTTCGTTGACCGTGAGAGCTTATAATGGGCTAAGTTGGGACACCCCTGCAGGGTATTATCTTTCGAAAGCCGTGCCCGCGGTTATGAGGCAGATGGGAATTTGTTAATGTCCGATTGTAGAGAACTTGTCACTTGACTTAATTAAAATACATCAACCGTGTGTGTAGCCGCGATGGTCTCTTCTCGGCGTAGTCCGGGAAGTGAACACGGTTTGAGTTATGCATGAACGTAAGTAGTTTCAGGATCACTTCATGATCATCCCTAGCTTCGCGACCGTTGCGTTTCTTCTCTTCCCGCTCTCATTTGCGTATGTTAGCCACCATATATGCTTAGTGCCTGCTGCAGTTCCACCTCATTACACCATCCTTTCCTATAAGCTTAAATAGTCTTGATCTCGCGGGTGTGAGATTGCTGAGTCCTTGTGACTCACAGATTCTACCAAAATAGTTGCAGGTGCCGATGATGCCAGTGCAGATGACGCAACCGAGCTCAAGTGGGAGTTCGACGAGGAACGTGGTCTTTACTATGTTTCTTTTCCTGATGATCAGTAGTGGAGCCCAGTTGGGACGATCGGGGATCTAGCATTTGGGGTTATCTTATTTTCATTCGGATTTGACCGTAGTCGGTCTATGTGTGGATTTTGGATGATGTATGAATTATATTTATGTATTGTGTGAAGTGGCGATTGTAAGCCAACTCTCGTTATCCCATTCTTGTTCATTACATGGGATTGTGTGAAGATGACCCTTCTTGCGACAAAACCACAATGCGGTTATGCCTCTAAGTCGTGCCTCGACACGTGGGAGATATAGCCGCATTGTGGGCGTTACAATGATAGTTTCATCTTTAACTATAATGGATTCCTCTATATTTTCTTTAATAGGGGGATGATATTTAAACCACTTCTCCTTAGGGAGATCAACATGAGCAACAAAAGATTCACAAAATGTAGCTACTATCTCAGAGTCAAGTCCATATTTAGCACTAAACTTATGAAAAGTATCGGTTCGCATACAAGATTTAACATAATCAAACTCAATATTTATACCTGACTCTTTACCTTTGTCGGACTTCCATTCTTCAGAGTTGTGTTTAATTCTCTCCAAAAGATTCCACTTGAATTCAATATTTTTCTTCATAAAAGAGCCAGTAGAAGAAGAATCGAGCATGGATCAATCATTATGAGAAAGCCATGCATAAAAATTCCGAATAATAATTTATCTTGAGAGCTCATGATAGGGCATGTGTGCATCATGTACTTAAGCCTCCCCCAAGCTTGAGAGATACTTTCCCTTTCACAAGGCCAAAAATTATATATATAATTCCGATCGGGATGAACTAGATGCATAGGATAAAACATCTGATGAAATTCCAATTTCAATCGGTTCCAATCCCACATTCAAATATCATCACATAGCCTATACCATGTTAATGCCTTTATCTCCAAAGATAAAGAGAATACCTACTTCTTAACTCCATCTTCGGATAAACCTACAAGCTTATACAATCCACAAATTTCATCCACATAGATTAAGTGCATATCAGGATGCACCGTTCCATCTCCTACATAAGGATTGGCTAGCAGTTTCTCTAACATACCTGAAGAAATCTCGTAATAAATATTTTCAGTAGGTGCAGTACGTTGAGGGGAAACTCTTTGTGCTTCTGGTCGAGGTGAAGATACCCCGAACAAACCCCTCAAAGGATTGTTTTCCATAGTGACAAGTGAGAGTAAATTTCAGAATGGTGGAAAAAGGAATAAGCTTTATTTTCTGTTTGGGAACCGCCTATGATATATCTAGCATGGAAACTATTGGGAATTACTCAGTCGTTTTCGTTGACGGGAAAAGTATGCATCTAAAAAAAAATTATCTCTCAATTTAAGCTTTGAGCTCTTGCACCTCTACAAATCTCTACTACCCTCTGCGAAGGGCCTTTCTATTTACATTATGCAATTCTTATTTTTCGAGTCTCCATCTTTTCTTACAAAGCACCAACTAAGGGGAACTACGATCATACTTGAGTATTGGATGTAGCTAATATGTGAGTGTGTTTCATGAATGGATCAATGATTGAGCATGATGGGCTAGGGATAACTTGCTTTAGTGTTGATATTTTGAAAGACATGGTTGCTTATTGATATGCTTTAGTATTGAAATCTTTATGTCGAAACTAGACTATTGCTCTGAATCATACAAAAGTCCAAATGTCCATGCTACAAAGAATATGTGATGAACATGTTAGGCAGCATTCCACATCAAATTTTTTGTGTTTATCATTTACCTACTAGAGGACGAGTAGGAATTAATCTTGGGGAGTTGATACGTCTCCAACGTATCTATAATATTTTGCTTGTTCCATGCTGTTATATTATCATTCTTGGATGTTTTACAATCATTTTTTAGCAACTTTCTATCATTTTTTGGGACTAACCTATTGACATAGTACCCAGTGCTAGTTGCTTATTTTTACTTGTTTTTTACTTCACAGAAAATCAATACCGAACGGAGTCCAAACGCAGCAAAACTTTTTGTTGATTTTTTAGACCAGAAGACACCTGTTGGGCCAAAGAAGTACCAGAGGGGGGCTCCGAGGGGAGCACAACCCACCAGGGCGCACCTGGCTCTAGGTTGAGGGAGAGAGGTGACTTCTTGATCCTCTTCCATCTCTTCCTCTGTTGACCACCCAAAGGGATTAGCTTCGTTGTATGCTCTTTGAGCCGGTGTTGGGTGAGAGACCCGACTCTCCCCGACCGGCTCTTGCAAAGACATCTTGCTCTAAATCTGCTGTATAATTAGCTCGAAACAAGAACAGAGGATATTCCTGTGATACAATGGTCAAAACCTTTGCGAGATTATATAATGAATTTTTGTCGTGTAAAACAAGTATTCTGGGAGAAAGCAGAGTCTAGAGGGCACACGAGGTGGCCACAAGATCGGGAGGCGTGCCCAGGGGGTAGGGCACACCCCAAGGCTTGTCGCCTCCTCGTGCACTATTCCGACTACTTCTTATTTTCTAATCTTTAAATATTCCAAAACAGAGTAAAATTGCTTTTGGAAATTTTTTGGAGTCGGTTTACTTACCGTATCACATACCTATTCCTTTTAGGGTTCTGGAAGCTTTCCCTTATGTACTCCTCCGGTGTCATGGTATGAATAATATTAGTTTCGACATTTATGGGCGTACCTGAGATATAATGTTTGATTCTTTGCCCATTCACCACCTTCGGGTTGTTGCCCTCGGCATTGTTGATCTTGACGGCACCAGAACAATAAACTTCTTCGATAATGTAAGGGCCTTCCGATTTGGAGAGAAGTTTTCCTACAAAAAATCTTAAACAAAAATTGTATTGCAAGACATGGTCACCTACATTAAATTCCCGCTTTTGTATTCTTTTGTCTTGCCATCTTTTAACCTTTTATTTAAGCAACTTGGCATTTTCATAGGCTTGGGTTCTCCATTCGTCAAGTGAGCTATGCCAAATAACCTCTTTTCACCGACAAGTTTGAAATCATAATGGAGGTCTTTAATTGACCAATAAGATTTATGTTCTAATTCGAGAGGTAAGTGACATGCTTTCCCATAAACCATTTTATATGGAGACATACCCATAGGAATTTTATAAGCAGTTCTATAAGCCCATAATGCATCAACAAGTTTCATAGACCAATTCTTCCTAGATCTATTAACGGTATTTTGCAAGATTCATTTTATTTCTCTATTACTTAATTCTAGTTGACCACTAGACCGAGGATGATATGGAGATGCAATTCTATGGTTAACATCATACTTAGCAAGCAATTTACGGAAAGCACCATGAATAAAATGTGAACCACCATCCGTCATTAAAATATCTAGGGACTCCAAACCTTGGAAAAATAACTTCTTTAAGCATTTTAATGGAGGTGTTATGATCAACACTACTAGTTGGAATAGCTTCTACCCACTTAGTAACATAGTCAACAACAACCAAAATATGTGTATACCCATTAGAGAAGGAAAATGTCCATATAATCAAATCCCAAACATCAAATGGTTGAATAACAAGTGAATAATTCATAGGCATTTCCCGACGTCTGCTAATGTTACCAAATCTTTGACATTCATCACAAGACAAGACAAACTTACGAGCATCCTTGAAAAGAGTAGGCCAATAAAACAAGATTGTAATACCTTGCGTGCAGTTCTATCTCCAGCATGATGTCCTCCATAAGTCTCGGAGTGACACTTGTGTAGGATTTGTTCCTGTTCATGCTCAGGTACACAATGTCTAATAACACCATCTACTCCTTCTTTATAAAGGTGATTGTCATCCCAGAAGTAATGTCTTAAATCGTAGAAAAACCTTTTATTTTATTGGTATGTGAAACTAGGTGGTATAAATTTAGCAACATTAAAATTAGCATAGTCTGCATACCAAGGGGTACTACGAGAAGAATTTATGACAGCTAGTTGTTCATTAGGAAAACTATCGTCAATAGGTAGTGGCTCATCAAGAATATTTTCTAACCTAGACAAGTTATCTGCTATGGGGTTCTCAACTCCCTTTCTATCAATAATATGCAAGTAAAATTCTTGTAACAAGAGAGCCCACCTAATGAGTCTAGGTTTAGCATCTTTCTTTTCCATGAGGTACTTAATAGCAGCATGATCAGTGTGAACAATTACTTTAGAATCAACAATGTCAGATCTGAATTTACAACAAGCAAACACAGCTGCTAAGAATTCTTTTCAGTGGTAGCATAATTTCTTTGAGCACTGTCTAGAGTTTTACTAGCATAATGGATAACATTTAATTTCTTATCAACTCTTTGTCCCAGAATAGCACCAACAGCATAATCACTAGCATCACACATAATTTCAAAGGGTAGGTTCCAATCAGGTGGTTGAACAATAGGTGCAGAAATTAAGGCGTTCTTAAGGATTTCAAATGCTTCTACACAATCATCATCAAAAACAAATGGAACATCTTCTTGCAAAAGATTGGTAAGAGGCCTAGAAATTTTAGGGAAGTCTTTATTAAATCTCCTATAGAAACCAGCGTGACCAAGGAAACTCCTTATACCTTTGATATCTTTAGGACACGACATTTTTTCAATAGCATCAACTTTAGCTTTATCAACTTCAATACCTCGTTCAGAGGTTTTATGCCCCAAGACAATACCTTCATTAACCATAAAGTGATACTTCTCCCAATTCAAGACAAGATTAGTTTCTTCACATCTCTGCAAAACACGATCAAGGTTGCTCAAGCAATCATCAAAAGAGGATCCATAAACGGAGAAATCATCCATGAAAACCTCAAAAATCTTTTCACAAAAGTCAGAGAATATAGCAGGTATACATCTTTGAAAGGTAGCAGGTGCATTGCGTAAACCAAAAGGCATGCATCTATAAGCAAAGGTACCAAAAGGGCATGTAAAAGTAGTTTTTTCTTGATCCTCTTGTGACACAGGTATTTCAGAAAAACCAGAATATGCATTTAGAAAGCAAAAATGTGTATGTTCTGATAGTCTTTCTAGCATTTGATCAATAAAAGGCAGAGGATAATGATCTTTCCTTATAGCTTTGTTTAGTTTTCTAAAATCAATTACCATTCTTTAATCATGGTTAATTCTATGTGGGATAAGTTCATTTTTATCATTAGGAACAATAGTAATACCTCCCTTCTTAGGGACACAATGAACATGGCTTACCCATTTACTATCAGCTATGGGATAGATTATACCTGCTTCCAGATGCTTTAATAGTTCAATTATTACCACTTCCTTCATCTTAGGATTTAACTGTCACTGGTGATAAACAACTGGTTTAGCATCAGGCTCCATATTAATTTTGTGCTAACATAGAGTGGGACTAATGGCCTTAAAATCATCAAGAGTATATCCAATAGCGGCATGGTGCTTCCTCAGAATTTTCAATAATCTCTTTCCTTCATGCTCTGAAAGGTTAGCGCTAATAATAATAGGATATATCTTCTTTTCATCAAGATACTCATATTCCAAAGTATCAGGTAATTGTTTAAGGTCAAACACGGGATCGCTCTTGGGGGGAAGAGGATCTCCAAGAGTCTCAGGAAAATTGTGTTCCAAAACAGGCATTTGTTTAAAGAATATCTCATCTATTTCGTTTCCTTCATTCATAAACATATCATTTTCATGGTCTAGTAAGTATTGTTCTAAAGGATCATTAGGTGGCACAACAATTGAAGCAAGACTAGTAATTTCATCTTTACTAGGCAATTCTTTATCATGAGGTTGTGTACGGAATTTTGAGAAATTAATCTCATGAGACACATCCCCAAAACTTACACTAACAGTTTCTTTCTCACAATCTATCTTAGCGTTAAGGTGTTCAAGAAAGGTCTAACAAATATAATGGGACGAAAATCATCTTGTGTAGAACCAAGAACTAGAAAATCAGTGGGGTATTTTATTTTCCCACACAGGAATTCGACATCTCTAACAACCCGAAGTGGTGTGACAGTATCTCTATTAGCAAGTTTAATAGTAACCTCAATATCTTCTATTTCAGCAAGTGCGATATGATGTCTACTACACAACTTGTTCCTGTAGACTCATGTTGGTGCTCCAAGCGCAGAGTTTTGTAGGACAGTAGCAATTTCCCCTGAAGTGAATGAAGATGGTCTCTCTCAAACAACCCTGCAACGAAATAACAAAGATTCTCTTGTGTCCCCAACACACCAAATACAATGGTAAATTGTATAGGTGCAATAGTTCGGTGAAGAGATGGTGATACAAGTGTAGTAATGATAGTAGATATTGATTTTTGTAATAGGAACAATAAAAAATAGCAAGGTAGCAAGTAACAAAAGTGAGCACAAACAGTATTGCAATGATTAAAAATGAGGCCTAGGGTCCGTACTTTCGCTAGTGCAATCTGTCAACAATGCTAATCAAATTGGATCATGTAACCATCCCTCAACGTGTGATGATGAATCACTCCAAAGTTCTTATCTAGCAGAGAACATAAGAAGAAATTGTTTGTAGCGTAGAAACCACCTTAAATTTATTCTTTCCGTTTGATCTATTGAAGAGTTCGTACTAAAATAATGCAAAGTTATTCTTTCCATTTGATCAATCCAAGAGTTCGTACTAAAATAAAACCATATGATACGCATCAACCAACTCTAATGTCACCTAGATACTCCAATGTCACCACAAGTATCCATGAGTTAATTACACGATACGCATCAAACAATTTTAGATTCATAATACTCTATCCAACACAAAGAACCTCAAAGAGTGCCCCAAGATTTCTACCGGAGAAACATGGACAAAAGCGTGCATCAACCCCTATGCATAGATTACCCCAATGTCACCTCGGGAATCCGCGAGTTGAGTGCCAAACCATATATCAAGTGAATCAATATAATACCCCATTGTCACCACAGGTATTCATATGCAAGGCATATATCAAGTGCACTCAAATCCATAAAAATATTCAATCCGATAAATGAAATCTCAAAGGGAAAAGTCAATTCATCACAACAAGATAGAGAGGGAGAAACACCATATGATCCAACTATATTAACAAAGCCCGCGATACATCAAGATCGTGCCATCAAGAAAATGAGAGAGAGAGAGATTAAACACATAGCTACTGGTACAAACCCTCAGCCCCGAGGGTGGAGTACTCCCTCCTCATCATGGTGGCCATAGGGGTGATGAAGATGGCCACCGGTGATGATTTCCCCCTCCGGCAGGGTGCCGAAACGGGGTCTATATTGATTTTTCGTGGCTATAGAGGCTTGCGGTGGCGGAACTTCTAATCTATTGACTCCGCTAGGGTTTTTGGAATATTTGGGAATTTATATGGCGAACAGGCGGTGCGGGAGGCCACCGAGGTGGGCACAACCCACCAGGGCGCGCTTGGGCCCCCAGGCATGCCCAGGTGGGTTGTGCCCCCCTCGGGGCACCCCTCTGGTACTACTTTGGCCCAAGTTGTGTCTTTTGGTCCATAAAAATTCTCCAAAAAGTTTCGCTGCGTTTGGACTCCATTTGGTATTGATTTTCTGTGATGTAAAAAACAAGCAAAAACAACAACTGGCACTGGGCACTATGCCAATAAGTTAGTCACGAAAAATGATGTAAAGTTGCTATAAAATGATTGTAAAACATCCAAGAATGATAATATAACAGCATGAATACTTCATAAATTATAGATACGCTGGAGACGTATCAGCATCGCCAAGCTTCATTTCTACTCGTCCTCGAGTGGGTAAATGATAAAAGAAATAATTTATGAAGTGTGAATGCTAGCAAAGTGCATAAGTTGGATCAATGATAATTTCAATCACTTTTCCTAGCATCATAACAACAATTCTTTCTCATAAAACTTGTCATGTTAAAGTAGCAACCAATTCACATATTAAGGTTCAAACAATGAATTCTCTTGAAACTCAACAACCTATATTCTCAGTCACCATGCAATTGCAATTCAACTTATTCAAAAAATTCTAAGTAAGAGCTCCACATACTCAATCGTATAGTCTTCCATGATTGGTAGTACTCAAAGCATATTCTTAAAGACATCCATCGAACACAGAGAAAGGTAGGGGCTTAATGTTTCACCTCCCAACTCATTTATCATAGAGATAATTGTCAACAATAATAATTCATGATCAAATATATTTGACTGGTCATATGTGCCTAGATCTTTCCCCACCACATGATGCTTGCCAACTAGAGAATAATTGAGGTTGAAATGAGAATGCATACTATTGACTCTTGCATAAAGGTAAATACTGAAAAGTAAAAGATAGGCCCTTCGGAGAGGGAAGCAGAGGTTGTCATGCGCTTTTTATTTGGATGCCCAAACTCTTAATGCAAAGGAACGTCACGTTATATTGCCCCTTATGATAGCAACCTTTATTATGCAGTCCGTCGCTTTTATTACTTTGCCATCACAAGTTCGTACAATGTTCAATTTTCCCTTACAATAAAAGATCAGACATATTTAGGAGCAATTTTTATTGCTTTATGCACCGATGACAACTTACATGAAGGATCTTATTCAAACCATAGGTAGGTATGGTGGACAATCATGGCAAGAAACTAGGTTTAAGGGTTTTTGGATGCACAAGTAGTATCTCTACTTAGTACGAATTTTTGGCTAGCAAAAGATCCTAAGCAAACACCACATGTTGGAGGATCCATAACAATATAACTTCTATGCAAATATACCCAAACATAACTCATTACGTTGTCTTCCTTGTCCAACTTCAACTAATTTGCTCAAGTTTGAAAATAATTAATGGGTATTCACAATCATAGAAGATGTCCAAGATAATATATTTGCATGTGAAAGTTCTCTTCCTTATACTATTCATGAATTGCTTGTATGACCAATATTGTGATTGTCAAGCTTCAAAAGATTTCACTTTCTAAACACAATGTGAAGCTACTACTAGGCATGATATGAGCAGATAATTTCAACTTTATGATATTCAATTCATTCAACAATTTACTCTTAGGATATAAGTGAAGCACGAGAGTAAATGACAAACTACTCCAAAAAGATATAAGTGAAGGTCAAGAAGTAGTAAAGTAAAGGGGTAGCTAATTTAGGACTCTCTCTTATTTTAAAAACTTTCAGATCTAAGTATTTTATTAAAACAACAAGCAAATTTACATTCCAAGGATAGCACACATCATGTGAAGAAGCAAAAACTTAGGCTCAACCGATACTAACTGATAATTGTTGACGAAGAAAGGTGGGATGCCTACCGGAGCATCCCCAAGCTTAGATGCTTGAGACTTCTTGAAATATTATCTTGGGATGCCTTGGGCATCCCCAAGCTTTAGCTTTTGTGTCTCCTTAATTCCTTTTACATCACGGTTTCCCTAAATCTCAAAAACTTCATCCACACAAAACTCAACAAGAACTCGCGAGATAAGTTAGTATAAATCAATGCAATAACCTTATCATACTCTACTGTAGCAAATCACTAAAATTATTATTTAACATTGCATACTAAATGCCTCTGCATATTTAATACTCCTATCCTCAAATAGAATCATTAAACAAGCAAACATATGCAAACAATGCTAACATAATAGCGATATGTCAAATCAGTACAGTCTGTAAAGAATGCAAGAACATTCATGCTTCTGTAACTCCAAAATTTCTGAAAATTTACCACACTGCAGAAATTTATCATAGCTTATTGTGCAAAAATTTCAACATTTTATCACATTCTTCCATTTTTTAACAATTCACGCACTAGCGTGCAACTTTCTGTTTTCGAACAGCCACATATAGATTTGCAAAATAAGCATGGTAAAGGCTATATGTCGGATTTCGGGTTCCGGCAAAACCCTATAGGTTCGAACACTAGGGTGCGCACGAAGATCTCCCCCTACCAAATCGCGCCCTCAGCCTCACCGAGATCTCTAATCTTAGCTCGACGAGCTCGCAACACAAGAGACACAAGATTTATACTGGTTCGGGCCACCGTTGTGGTGTAATACCCTACTCCAGTGTTGTGTGGTGGATTGCCTCTCGGGCTGAGGATGAACAGTACAAGGGAAAGAACACCCTCCTGAGGTGAGGGGTTCTTGTGCTTGGTGGGTGTGAGGATGAACTGAATGAGCTCGAGACCAGTTGCCTCCTACTATGGTGGCTAGCCCTATTTATAGAGGCCTTGGTCCTCTTCCCAAATATTGAGGGGGAAGGGATGCCACAAAGGCCAATTTGAAAGGGGACAGCTAGTACAAGCTATCCTGACTAAAGGTGGTCTGTGCCTGCCAAAGGCTCTGGTGGTGACGCGGCTTGGGCTCCACGATGACCTCCGTCTTGCCGTCCTGCTGGTCTTGGTCTCGTTGCACCGATATAGAAACCTTTGCTTGATGCCTCGGTACTCCTCGCCTGCGCTTGCCTCCTTAGCACCAAAGAGGAAGCAAGGACACCGTGCGCGCTGGTGCCCGCCTGGCCTTGATCGTCATGGCTCACGTCATGAGAACCTCGCGAGGTTTGCCTTGCCTTGATCTCTCCGCCCCTCGCGAGCCAGCCTGGTGAGGCCGCTCCCGAGGAGGTCTTGTGTTGTCCGCCTCGCGAGGGTCTCGAATGCTTGTTGGTGAAGATGGGCCGTACGGGCCCGCTCGCAGAGCCACGCCGTGGGCCGCGGGCAGGCAAGTCTGGGGACCCCCGTTCCCTGAACGCCGACAGTAGCCCCCGGGCCCAAGGCGCGCTCGGACTTGGTTTCGAGGCGAAGCCAAAGGGCAAGTACGGAGCGCCGCGTGCCCCAACAGCCTGCGGCCTTGGTCGACACGTGGCGGTTGATTGGACGTGGGCGTCTTCGCTTCCCCACGTAGCCTCGGCAACTGCCCGACTTGACGAGTCCCTGCTGCATGCAAGGAAAAACCATCATTACCTGTGATCGTGGGGGGCGCTGGTTGGCCTTCTCCCGCTATAAATGGGGAGGGGGGCAGAGCCCCCGTCGCCCATCTCTTCCCATTCCGCTCGCTTCTCCCCCTTTGCTCCATTGCCAGTAGCGACACTAATGGCGCCGTCGAAGAGGTTCTCCGCCACGGAGAAAGGGAAGACCCGTCAGGAGGGGCTCGGCTCTCCGGTGCCCAAGCATGGACGCGGCCGTCCCCGCAAGCACACTGCGACCCCGCCGCGGCCCCCCGCTGCCGTGGCGGTGCCCCTTCGCGTGGTGGGGGCCGCCCCGGTCGTGGCAGCCCTGTCGGTGAAGCGAGACGTGTCGTGGTCGTGCGGCCTCCCCGGCCGTGCTTCCACTCGGCGGAGGTGCTGCCAGAGTTCGTCGTCTGGTCAGAGAACCCGGCCGACAACTGGCTTCAGCTCATGCGCTTCTTTGCCGACGAGCTGCCGGCCACAGGTCCAGGCGGGCTCTGGCTGCAGGCGGACGGCTGCTGCAGCAGGGCTTCCTGGGTCGCGGTTGAGGTCTCCGTCGCGGGCAATATAGCCCTGGCCCGCGGTTGTCAGACGTTTGCCCGCGCGCGCGGCCTGGGCAGGTGGTGCACCCTCCATTTCAAGTATGACGGCGACGCGACCCTCTACATGAGGGTGTTTGGGGAAGATGGTCGCCGCACCGGGTGCTGCCCCGAGGTCAACGACGGCGACGAGGTGATCGGCCTTGGGGATGGTCGTGACGAGGATGAAGGCGAACCCGCCCTTGGTGCCGACCACGTCTCGTCCAGCTACGGCGGTTCTTTCTCCGGCGATAGCTCCAGCAGCGGTGGTTACGACCAGCCGCCGCGCCCGCTTTGAAGGCGGCAGCAGGTCGTCTCGTCGCCACGCCTCCTTGAAGCGCAAGGAGGGGTTTGGCTGAGCTCGGGACGACGCCAAGAGCCCGCCCTCGCGGACTGCTGTGGAGGCACGCGCCGCTTTTATTTTGTTCTTCCTTTCCTTCCTTTATTAAGAAAGAAACCAGTGTGGGGCCCCGGAGAGGCGTGCAACGAACTATGATTTCTCAGTTATTATGCTATGTTTATCGTTCCTGTGCTGTATCGCAACATCGTCGTTTTATGTAGAGATAACTTAGCTTGACGTGCTCGGAGTAGTCTCCTCTTCGCGAGGTGCTTGCTTCCTGGTGCCTGTCGAGGCCTCCTTGGCCTGGTGGGCGCTTAGGAACTGCAAAAAACTCGTTAGGAGGCTTATTGTTTACCCGAGCCTTGGTCGCAGGCGCCGCTGGCCTTGACCCAGCGCTTCGTATCGTGGTACCCGAGGGGCACGGATTAGGAGAGGTGCGCCAACTTGCGAGCTCGAACGAGGGTGCCTCGCGAAAAGCAGAAAAAGGAAAAACGCTCACGAGGGCACCTGTCCAGCCCCCTCGCGAGGTATGCGAGAGAGTATAGGCTAAACTGAAGACGGAAACAGAGGCAGAAGGCGATGGAACCAAATCAGCAAGGAACACCAGAAGCAAACTTCAATTAAAGAGGGGCGAGCCAACTATGGAAAGCAAATGAAAAGCCGCGTCCGGCACCTAGTCTAGTCTTCATGTCTTCTCACCAGCGCAGAGCTAAGTGCTGCCACTAGGACGTGGGAGGGAGCCCCCAAGGCCCGAGGGCGGCACTCCTGAGACTCCGGGGTGCGTACAGCCCCACTCATTATTACGTGAGAGTGTCACGAGCGGAGACCTTCACAGGCACTGGGCCTTCTTCACAGGCGCTAGGCCTTTCTTCATGGGTAGAACTTCCGAAGGTGCTGGATGTTCCAGGCGTTCTCGATGGGTACCCCGTCCTGCATCTCCAGGCGCGCGGCGACAGGCCTGGAGACATGGAAGACCTTGAACGGGCCCTCCCACATGGGTGAGAGCTTATGCAGCCCTTCCCTGGAGAGCACCCACCTCAGGACGAGGTCACCCACCTCGAGCGTCCTGGAGCGGACGCTGCGATAGTGGTACCGCCGCAGCGCCTGCTGGTATCTTGCCGCCCACAATGCAGCTTCGTGGCGGTGTTCCTCCCCCAGCACGAGGTCCATCACCCGCGTGGCGTCCTGCTGCATCTCATCAAACGCAAGGGCCCGTGCGGAGCGATGCTTGACCTCGTGAGGGAGAACCGCTTCTGCTCCATAGACGAGGAAGAATGGGGTCTTCCCCGTTGGCTTGGTGGAGGTTGTGCGGATGGACTACAGCACAGACTAGAGCTCGTCGTGCCAGCCCCTGCCGCAGGCTTCGAGCTTCTTCTTGAAGGTCCTGGTCTTGAGGCCTCTCAGGACCTCCGCGTTGGCGCGTTCGGCTTGACCATTGCTCCGGGGGTGCGCCACTGAAGCATAGTAGATCTGCGTTCTAAGGTTAGCACAGTATGTTTTGAAGAGATTACTAGTGAACTGTGAGCCATTATCAGTGATGATGCAGTTGGGGACCCAAAAATGGCTCACGAGACCCTTGATGAACTTGACCGCAGAGCCAGCTGGGATGGTGCGGACGGCTTTCACCTCCGCCCACTAGGTGAACTTGTCGATGGCAACTCAGAGGTATCGGTAGCCCCCAGGCGCTCGAGGGAACGGGCCCAGGATATCCAGTCCCCAGACCGTGAACGGCCACAAGAGTGGAATGGTCTGGAGGCCCTGAGCTGGCTGATGGATTTGCTTGGCATGGAATTGGCAGGCCTCGCAGGACTTCACCAGCTCAGCTACGTCGTTGAGCGCCGTAGGCCAGTAGAATCCGCTCAGGAATGCCTTGCCGACGAGGGTTCGTCACGACGAGTGGTGCCCGCAGTCCCCGCCGTGTATGTCGGCTAGCAGCTCTTTCCCCTGTTCCCTGGAGATGCAACGCAGAGAAACATCATTTGGCTGCTTCCTGTATAACTCACCATCCTGGATGCAGTATGCCGTGGCTTGCCGGGCCACACGCTCCGCGTCCTCCTCCTTCTCCGGCAGCGTCCTTGCGTTAGATATTCCTTGAATTCCTTGGTCCAGCATCCCTCCTGGGGCTCGAGTGCCAAGAGTAGATGCGCTCTCGAGGTCGGTCCACATGCTGGGGCTCCTGTGGCAGGTGGCTGTGGGAGCTCCTCCCGAGGCTGCGCTGTCCTTGAAAGCGGTGGTGTTGCCGATGGCTTGAAGAGCCACTCCTCGAAGACGCCAGGCTCTTGGGGTTGTCGCTTGGATGCCCTTCTTGCGATGTCGCCGGCTTCCTTGTTGGTGCCATGGGGCACGTGCTGCAACTCCAGGCCCAGGAACTGCTTCTCCATCTTGCGCACCTCCGCGAGGTATGCCTCCATGTGTTCGTCCTTCGGCTCGTATACCTTGTTGGATAAGTTGACGAGGAGCTGTGAGTCGCCCCTGATGGTGAGACGCTTCACCCCCAGGGCCGCCGCAGCCTTCAAGCCTGCTATGAGGCCTTCGTACTCTGCAATGTTGTTGGAGACCTTCTCGCCCTGCTGGAAGCAGAGCTGCACAGCGTAGTAGAGCTTGTCCTGAGTGGGCGAGATGAGCACTGCTCCAGCCCCCGCGCCCTGGCGCGCGAAGGCACCATCGAATTACATGACCCAGCCATCGGGTGCCTCACTTCCCGGCAAGAGGGACCGATCCTCGCCTATTTCAAGCGCCGGGACGTCCGTCCATTCTGCCACGAAATCGACGAGCGCGGCTCCCTTGATGACCCTGGTGGTGCTGAACTCCAACTGGAATGCCTGCAGCTCGATGTTCCACTCGGCGACCCTCCCGGTAGAGTTGGGGCTCCTGAGCACCCTCTCCAATGGGTAGGCCGAGACGACCTTGATGGGGTGACCTTGAAGTAATGCCGCAGCTTACGCGAGGCCACCAAGAGCACAAGTAAGAGGTTCTGAGGCATGGGGTTCCGTGCCCTTGCATCCCGCAACACCGTTCTGACGAAATATACCGAGTGCTCGACGAGTGCGGGTGCACTAATGAGGCTTGCGCCTTCCGGATGTTGTGGCGCCTCCTGAGGTGGTGGAGCCCCCACCGCATGATCGCTTGTCAGGGTCCCTGTAGGCTCGGGGCGTCGTCCTGCTGAGCTTGATCCTTTGCTGCTACAGCTGTGGCCTTTGCGACGCCCTCCTGGTCTTGCATCATCCCTGCTGGGGGCGTAGCTCGGCGTGATGCGCCCTTGGCTTGGTGTTCTTCCCGAACCGCCACTAGAGCCACGCTGGCGGAGTAGGGAGTGGCGGCAAGGTAAACTAGGGGCTCGAGAGGTCATGGCGCCACCATCACTGGAGGGCTGGTCAGATATCTCTTGAGGTCTTGAAATGCTTGGTCGGCCTCCGGGGTCCACTCGAATGGGCCCTTCTTCTTCATCAGCTTGAAGAAGGGTAGGGCGCGCTCTCCTAGCTTGGAAGTGAAGCGTCCCAACACAGTCACCCGTCCAGCAAGCTTCTGCATTTCCTTGAGGGTTTGCGGTGGACTCATGTCTTCGATGGCCTTGACCTTCTCTAGGTTGGCCTCGATCCCCTTGTGGGACACAAGGAAGCCCAGTAGCTTGCCGGAAGGGACGCCAAACACGCACTTCTCCGGGTTGAGACGCAAGTCCACCTGGCGGAGGCTCACGAAGGTTTCCTCCAGGTCTTGATTCAAAGTTCTCGCCTCCCGAGACTTCACCACGATGTCGTTGACGTAGGCTTCAGCGTTTCTCCCGAGCTACCGACCAAGGCGATGTGCATCAGCCATTGGAAGGTTGCGCCTGCGTTGCGCAGCCCGAACGGCATGCAAGTGTAGCAGTACACCCCACACGGGGTCAGGAAGGCTGTCTTCTCCACATCTTCTACCGCCATCTTGATCTGGTGATATCCTGAAAACACATCCAGGAAGCACAGCAAGTCGCACTCGGCGGTGGAGTCGACGATTTGGTCGATGCGTGGAAGCGGGAACGGATCTTGGGGGCAGGCCTTGTTGAGGTTGGTGAAGTCGACGCACATACGCTCCTTCTTGCCTTTCTTTGGCACGATGATGGGGTTCGCCAGCCACTCGGGGTACAGAACCTCGCGAATGACACCCGCAGCCTCCAACTTGCGGGTCTCTTGGACGATGAAAGCTTGCTTCTCCGTGGACTACCGCCTCGCCCTCTGCTTTACGGGGCGTATGTTGGGGCACACCTTCAGGTGGTGCTCTATCACCCCTCTTGGGACCCCTACCAGCTGATCGGGCTCCCAAGCGAACACTTCCTTGTTTGCGCGCAAGAACTTCACCAGCGCCTCCTCCTGATCAGGCTCAAGGTTGGCGCCTATGGTAAAGGTTGCCCCCGAGGACCCGTCCTCCTTGACCGGCAGCTGCTTGGTTTCTGCCTTATCTTGAGTGAACAACTGCTTCTTCTTGGTTGGTGCGGCTTCCTTGGCCTTGGAGGCGTCTGCTTCGGCGGGCTGCGCCGTCGCAGCGGTCTTGAGGGCAAGCTTGAGCGTTATCAGGGCTTCCTTGGTGTCCCTGTCACATCCTAGCTAGTTCATGCATTAGAGTGTTGCATCATGTTTACTTTTTCCAGAAAGTTGAAATGGGGATGACAGAAACCCCCAGCACCCCCCCTGAACACAACTAGGGTTTACTAAAATCCTTTTCAATGAACCTGAAATGCCCTTCATAAATGTTCACCATCTTTGGTCCTGGCTAAACCCTCTGCCAAAAATGGTTTCATATTTTTGGAGGCTATTCTGGATTTTTGCACCAAGCCATAAGTATTTGCATTTGGGCAATTTAAATCCTATAAATATTTTAAAATGCCCAAATAATCTTGAAGGTATTTTTAGGCTGTTGAGAATATTTTCAAATGTGCCTCTGAATATTTTCAGGTTTTTCCTAAATGGAATAGTATTTCTACTATTTCAAAACACAGAACAAAAACAAATAAAAAGAAAAACAGAAAGCAGAGAGAGAAACTTACCTGGCAGCCCACTGGCCGGCCCAGCACTGTGCTGGCCCGCGCCAGTCAGCTGCTTCCTCCCGCCAGAGCAGGCAGAGAGGTGACGACGGCGTGCGCGAGCTCGCCACGGCGCCACCTACTTGCCGCTTCGCCCGTGGACGAGCTGGACGACCTCCACGTCGCGCCCCCGAGCCCCTGGACACCCCCATTCGCCCCCTCCACCTCTCCCTCGCCTCCCTCCACCATGGCCGACGCAGCCGCTGCCACCTCGCCAACGTAGCCGTAGCCACTGCCGTCTCCGTGTCACCTGACCGTGTCCAGCAGCTCCGTCGTCGCCTTCTCCTTCGAGCAAGTCGGGCCCCGAGCGCTCGCTTGCCCCGAAGCCACTGCTCCGACCTCGCCTTCACCGCCCACCGCCGGAGATCCCCTTCGCCGTCACCACCGCAGCAGTTCGTCCCCGACAGCGCCGCCTAGCTCATCGCCTTTTCCGTGAGCTTCTGCCCCTTCCCCTTCCTCTCATTCTTGCTGCCGCCCTCGGCCTCGACCGCAACAAGCAGCACCGCACGCGCCGCCGCACGAGCTCGTCGCCGACGAGGCTCCGGTGACCAAATGGTCCAGTGCATATGTCTGTCATCTTCGTGAGCACAAGCAACACCCGTAGAGACTAACCATTGATCCTCCCGTGCACCGTGTCGTCGTTTTCTTCGGCACCCGAACTCCGGCGGCCGCAAAAGAGCTCGCCGCCGTCGACTCCGGCCACCCCAGGCCCAACCACGGCCACCAACGGACGCGCCGTTGCGTCAGCTACCCGAAGAGCCCAACGACGCCTCGAACGGTGCCCCGTAGAGCAAACCCGAGGCACAGGAGCGCCGCTGACCTCGGCGGCGGCTAACCGCCGGCGTGTTAGGCCTGTTGACGAGGGGTTTGACCTCCCCTGGGTCGTTGATATGTGGGGCCAGCCCTTGTTAATTTCCTAGTTTAGGTTAACTAAAATAGGATTAGCCCTGTGACACTGACAGACGGGTCCCACCGTTCAGGTTTGACCTGGACCGCCCAGTTGACTTGCTGACGTCATCATGACACACTGCTGACGCAATAAGTAATTTAATTACTGGAATTATTTCTATACAGGAAATTCCAGAAAATATCACAAACTTCAAAAAATCATAGAAAATAATGTATAGCTCAGAATGGAAAGATTTATACATGCAAAATGATCAAAAAAATCCATTCTATCCATCTGTACTGGTTTCATGCATGTTTAAGCAAATTAACCTGCTGTTTAATGCAGAACAAGATAAAGCACTAATAAGGGCCACATATGAACTTGGAATTTGAATCTTTGATTCAAAATAGTCCAAACCCATCTGGTCTTAGTTGCATTAGCCCAATACATTCATTTTGCCATGTCTCATGCATGCATCATATTGTTGCACTTTGCTTGGTGTTGATTGTGCTTCGATGTGTTCATCGTGGTAGGTTCTGCCTCCAAGGATATTCACGGGTATCCAACTGAAGGGCAGTATTCCACCACCACTCCGTCAGGCAAGCAACCCATTGATCATTTCGATACAAACCCATCTTCTCGCTTCTGCTCTCATTTACTTCATTAAGACAACGCGATTCTAACTGCTATGTGTTGCGGTAGTTGAACCCACTTTCCTTTGCATGACCTGTCATTGCCACAGTAACTAGATGAAACCCACTAGCATGTGTAGGAGTTGATTGAGCCCTGTTGTGTTCCTACAATGCTATGCTTGCTATGCTTAGAGTCGTGTCAGGTCTGGCTCATCAGGGTGATGAGCTAGAGTGAAAGCATGTGTCGGTAATGAGAGTGAGGTGTTGAATACGTTTTGGTAAACGTATCGATGAGAGGCCATGTAGGAGTACATGGTGGGTTGTTTCATTGAGACCGTCCCCCTCGGCTTCTTAATCACCCTTGTCCTCTGTCCAGGAGTTGCACGTAGTTTCTGGTGTTTGTAGTAAGCTGGAGGCCGTGGACAGCGCTGACCAAGGGGTGGGCTGTGATGCGGTAGGCTCGTGGCCCGGTGTACCGAGTCGCCCGTTTGGTGTCTCGGGAACCTTGCACACATCGTTCGGGGCCGTATGTGGAAACCTCGGCCGGACTCCCTGCGGATGGAACCTGAATAGGCGATAAACCTGGACTAGAGACTCGAGTGTTTAGGTAGGCTGTGGCCGACACCCTCGCTGGGCTTCCGCTTGAAGGTTGCCGAGTACATACTGTGTAAACGGTGGTAAGTGGTGAGAGCGTGTGTGACGAAGTACACCCCTGCAGGGTATAAAACTATTCGAATAGCCGCGTCCGCGGTAAAGGACTACTTGGTCGCTTATGCAGTTCATAGACAAGTAAATGGATACTACTAAAAGCCTCAAGATAAGTGTGAGTACCGCGGATGGCCCTCTCGTAGGTTAACGAGGGAGGATCCACGGTGGAGTATTGAGATGGTGATTAGTGGACTCGTGTGCGAAAACTATTTTACAAGTGGTGTCTCGTAGGATAGCTTAGCCAAGAGTCAAAGCTGGCTTGCTGCAATAACTCCACTACCTTCTTGAGAATGTACATGTATAGTAGGATCTGTTGTAAGACTTGCTGAGTACCTTTGTACTCATGTTGCTTCAATTACTATTTTCAGACGACAACACCGCCCCTTCCGATGGGTTCTATGTAGAACTCGACGACGACGAGTGACTTGCCACCCAGGTGGTGATCTAAGCTTGTGAAGGGCCTACGTAGATAGACAGGCTTCGTCAAGCCTTCTTTCTTTCTAGTGTCTGTACCCAGACAAGTTTGCTTCCGCATGTCCTTGTATGATTGTATGACTTGAGTGTCGGGTCATGTGACCCCTATCTGTATGAACATGTTATGTATGGCTCTCCGGAGCCCCTTTAAATAAAGTACTTGAGTTGTAGAGTTTTGTTGTGATGCCATGTTGTATTTACACATATCGAGCATATTGTGTGTATGATTGAAATGCTTGGTATGTGTGGGATCCGACAATCTAGTTGTTTATCCTTGGCAGCCTCTCTTATGGGGAAATGTAGTCTAGTGCCTCCTTGAGCCATAGTAGTCCGCTACAGCCCGGTTCACCGGAGTCCTGCTAGCCCAGCACTACTGCTCTGGACACTTGACTGGCCGGCATGTGTTTCACATTGTTCCTGTGTCTGTCCCTTCGGGGAAATGTCACGCGGTGACATCCAGAGTCCTGCCTAGCCTGCTACAGCCCGGGTTCCCGGAGTCCTGTTAGCCCAGTGCTACAGCCTGGATTCACATGCTGCTGACCGACACGTCCGATGTTGATTCCTGTATGCCTGTCCCCATACGTTAGTGCTGCTTTGGGTTCACGACTAGCCATGTCGGCCCGGGTTCTCTGTCATATGGATGCTAGCGACATTGCCATATACGTGAGCCAAAAGGCGCAAACGGTCCCGGGCCATGGTAAGGCGACACCCGTGGGAGTACCGTGCGTGAGGCCGCAAAGTGATATGAGGTGTTACAGGCTAGATCGGTGTGACTTAGAATCGGGGTCCTGATAGCGTTGGCATCAGAGCCGGACTGCCTGTAGGTGCGTTAAGCCAAACTGGTCGATGTCGAGTCTAGAAATGCTTTAGTTATATGTAGGGGGATTGATTGTGGGAGGGGACGGAAGGCGCTTTTACTCCTTTACCTTATGCCCTCTGATCTGAGTCATTCTCTTCTCATTCTACGTGGGTTAAGGACTAGGCTCTCTTCTCTCTATCAGGTTCACGTGTTACTAATCTGTAGTAGCTTATAGGATTGTTGGTTCCATGCTTCAGTTCAGTTTCTACTACCTTTAGTATGTTGTCGGTTGAACCAGAACCTTGATATGATGTTGTTGAGTGGTTTTGCAAACTGTTGCGAATGTCTCAAGTCTTTTCCGAGCATTTACAGCCGTTATGCTGTCCGAATTCTCCTAGAAATTCTAATGCCTTTGCATTATTTCGTGCTTCAGATGGCCACCCGTTCCCAGAATCAAGTGGTTCGTCTGACCCGGTGCCTCGATGTACCTGGTCACACGGCCATGCTGGTCCGAGTGATGGTTGAGACAGGCTATCGATGGTATCCCGAGTATACCGTCGAGGAGCAGTTTCGAGACTTTAATCAAAGCCAATATTTTTGCACAGTCAGGATTTACCCTTCCTATCCTGGAGCCACTGAACCCCTCCATTGCTCTTATGGACTTGGGGTTACCATCGAGATGTCCCAGGACGCAGCTTACTCAATGATGACTATCATACGAGCCAGAACTGCCTTGCTTCAGAACACTGACTTCCGCTATATGCCAGCATCACTCCCTGTGGCACAAGGGTACTATCAGGCTATTTACTGTGATCCTACCCATGAGGATTCACTACTTCGCACCACCACCGAGATGCTTGAGGACAAGGACCGTGAGAATCGTGCCTTGCGAATGGAGCTCTTTAATGCTCGTTCTGATCACTGGGCCACTCTGACACGGTTTGCACCTGCCGTGCAGGCTGGGTATATGGACATGAGGGACTTGTACCCCGTGCAGTCTGGTCTGCCAGAATGTATGGAATAGCGTGATGTAGGAGGCATCACCCCTCCTCGTGGACCCCGTCTGCCACGGTTTGTTGGACCAAGGCCACACCCGAGTCCTTATGGACCGCAAGCTCCACAGGACCGAATGTTTCCAGATGATCATGTTCAGCTCCCAGGACATGGTGGTGATTTCTATGAAGATTACTACGGAGACGTCTGAGTTGGTGGTAGTTCCACTAGTATTGTAATAGTTGTATTCTCCACAGTCCTGCGTGTCTTGTGGGATATGACTTGGTGTGTATCACGTTCCGGAGGTGTAGAAAAATAATGTATAGGAGCTTGGAATGCCTCTGATGGGATGTATCGTCTTTCATCGTAGCTGTACTCCAGCCTGGACTTGTACTAAACTATGCATGGTGTGTATGACCGTTGGTATAAGTATGTCAGTTGCTATATTACCATGTCATACTGATGATCATCTCTGCATTCCGTGTTATCGATTACATTCCGCATTTCCTTGCCAAGATTTAGCCATCCTTGTCTAAACCGTTGTCTTGTTTCTCCTAGGATGGTCAACACCCGCAACAACCCTGCTGTCCAGGTGCAGGGTGAAGCCAATGCAGTTAGGGGGGAGAATCTGCCTCAACCGCCTTCTCTGGCCGAAGTCATGCTGGAGGCGGAAAGAAACAAGCGTGAGACTAACCGCTTGCTAGAGCGAATTGAGCAGAATACTGCACGCCATCAGAGGAACGACTTGGTGTCCATCAATGACTTTATCAAGTTGTACCCACCGAAGTTTAACCATTCCGTCGAGCCCCTTGATGCAGATGATTGGATTCGCAGCATCACCCATAAGCTACGTTCTGCCAACGTAGCCGAAGCTGATAAGGTTACCTACGCTGCCTATTACCTCGAAGGCCCTACTAGCCTTTGGTGGGAAAACTTTGAGGCTATGCGCCCAGCCGGCCAAATCACTACTTGGGCTGAATTCAGTGAGGCTTTCCATGAGCATCACATTCCAGAGGGTCTCATAGATCATAAGCGGGAAGAATTTTGCAACTTCACCCAAGGCAGACTGACTGTGGATGCATACAGCCGTGAGTTTGGAAATTTAGCACGCTATGCTCCTGAAGAGGTATCCACCGACGCCAAGAAGCAGGCAAGGTTCCGCAAGGGACTTAGCCCTGAGCTTCACCATGATCTTCGTCTGCACGAGTGCACCTCCTTCCAGAAGTTGGTCAATAAGGCCATCAGTGCTAAGATAGGACAGGCCGACTACGACGCTTCACGCAAGCACTCTTGTGACTTTGGCTCCTCATCCGGCACTGGATCTCAGAAGCGCCGGGTCTGGATTCCAAACACTGCTCTGCCACCTAGGTTCACTCCGAGGCCATCCTTTGAGGTGCCTCGCCCCAACCAGCAGTATGCACCGCCCAAGGTCTATGGTGGCCCCGCTGCTAATGCTGCTCCACGCCCCAATGTTGTGACATGCTTCAAGTGTGGAGAAACGGGTCACTATTTGCGCGAGTGTCCCCGGAACAACCCCAATCAACCTGGACAGTCCGTTGGCCGTGGTAAGCCAGCAGGAAAGACTTACTACGCCAAGCCAGCCACCACTGCACGTGGCCATGTCAACTATGTTTCAGCTGAAGAAACTCATGAGGATCCCAACGTCGTCCTTGGTACGCTCCTTGTTAATTGCCATCCGGCAACTGTTCTTTTCGATACTGGAGCATCTCATTCATTTATCTCTGAGAGCTATGCTCGATTGCACCACACCACATTTAGTGACATGCCCACCTCCATGGAAATTCAAACTCCTGGTTCTAGATGGCACACCTCTAGGATTAGCTATGGAAATGAAATTCTTGTCGACAGATTGGTCTTCCTTGCATCACTAATAGCTCTCAAGTCCTCGGACATAAAAATCATCTTGGGTATGGACTGGATGTCAGCCCATTATGCTAAGATTGATTGCTCTACTAGAACTGTTCAACTCACCCATCCGTCAGGCAAGACAGTCAATGTTTTGACCCGAGTGTCTAAGCGTCAGCTTTACTCATTAAATGCCAACCCTCTTCCAGACCTTGAAGATGTTCCGGTAGTCCGTGACTTCCCGGATGTCTTCCCAGAAGAACTGCCAGGTATTCCACCTGACAGGGATGTCGAGTTCGTGATAGACCTTGTTCCAGGAACCGTCCCAATATCTAGAAGACCCTATAAGATGGCACCCCTAGAGCTAGCCGAGCTTAAGAAACAACTCGATGAGTCCTTGAAAAAGGGTTTCATCTGTCCTAGTTCTTCTCCGCGGGCTTGCCCCGTCCTCTTCGTCAGGAAGAAGGATGGTACGGATCGGATGGTTGTAGATTACCGACCTGTCAACCTAGTCACTATCAAGAACAAGTATCCGCTCACCAGGATCAATGATCTGTATGACCAGCTCACTGGATCCTCAATCTTCTCTAAAATGGATTTGAGGTTGGGCTACCATCAAATCAAAATCAAGAACGGGGACATTCCTAAAACGGCCTTTGTTACTCGTTATGGCCAATACGAGTACACCGTCATGTCTTTCGGTTTAACCAATGCTCCAGCTACCTTCTCTCGGTTAATGAACTCGATCTTCATGGAGTATTTGGATAAATTCGTCGTAGTATACCTCGATGATATACTCATCTACTCCAAGAATGAGGAAGAACATGTCGAGCATCTAAGGCTAGTATTGACGAAACTTCGAGAGCATCGCCTTTATGCTAAATTCTCCAAGTGTGAATTCTGGTTGCCAGAAGTGACCTATCTAGGCCATGTAATCTCTGGTAAGGGTATTGCTGTCAATCCCGAGCGAGTTCAAGCTGTCCTTGACTGGACTCCACCTGAATCGGTCAAGCAAGTTCGGAGTTTCCTTGGCTTAGCGAGCTACTGTTGCCGCTTCGTCGAGAATTTCTCCAAGGTTGCTAAACCTCTAACTGAACTCCTCAAGAAAGATAAAAAGTTCGAGTGGACACCACAGTGCGAGTTCAGCTTCCAGGAACTGAAAAGACGCCTGACATCTGCTCCCGTACTTATACCACCAGATTTTTCTAAGGACTTTGTTATCTATTGCGACGCCTCGCGACAAGGACTAGGTTGCATACTCATGCAAGATCGTCAGGTGATTGCCTACGCTTCCCGACAGTTGCGTCCACATGAGGATAATTATCCCACACATGATCTAGAGCTTGCAGCCGTAGTCCATGCACTCAAAACATGGCGACATTACCTTCTCGGTAATCGTTGCGAGATTTTCACCGATCACCAAAGTCTAAAATACATTTTCACCCAACCGGATTTGAATCTCAGGCAAAGACATTGGATCGAGTTAATCACAGATTACGACTTAGGAATAACTTACACCCCGGGCAAAGCCAACGTCATGGCTGATGCGCTAAGCCGTAAATCTTATTGTAACAACTTGATGTTACAACAAAGTCAACCACTTCTCCACGAGGAATTTCGTAAGCTTAACCTTCACATTATTCCCCGAGGGTTCCTACCCACCCTGGTGGCGAAACCTACCCTAACGGATCAGATCATTGATCCGGGAATCTCCCGTATTAAGAGAAACATCAAGAAAGGAGTTGCGGATTGTTTCTTCGTTGATGACCAAGGTGTTGTGTTCTTTGGAGACCATCTAGTGATTCCCAAGGTACGCAACTTGAGGCGATTGATCCTTAAGGAAGCTCATGAATCTCCTCTCACCATTCATCCCGGTAGTACTAAAATGTATCAAGACCTACGCCAGAGGTTTTGGTGGACTAGGATGAAGAGAGAAATTGCTCAATACATTGCTAATTGCGACGTCTGTCGTCGTGTTAAAGCAGAGCATCAACGGCCTGCTGGCACCCTTCAACCTTTGGCTATTCCTGAATGGAAATGGGATAAAGTCGGTATGGATTTCATTACCGGGTTTCCCAGGACCAAGAGAGGGAATAATGCTATCTTCGTTGTTGTCGATCGTCTTTCCAAAGTAGCCCACTTCCTACCTGTTCATGAGAGTATAACCGCGAGCCAGCTAGCTGACTTATACATCTCCCGAATAGTGTCTCTTCATGGTGTTCCATTGGAAATTAATTCAGACCGTGGAAGTCTCTTCACCTCTCGATTTTGGGAAAGTTTCCAGAATGGTATGGGAACTCGTCTCCCTTTCACCCTCAATCAAGTGGTCAAGTAGAATGAGTTAATCAAATTCTGGAGGATATGCTCCGAGCTTCTGTCATCTCTTTCGGCATGGATTGGGAGAAATGCCTCCCATTCGCCGAGTTCGGTTATAACAATAGTTATCAAGCTAGCTTGGGCAAAGCTCCTTTCGAGGTTCTCTATGGACGAAAATGTCGAACGCCTCTTAACTGGTCAGAAACCGGGGAAAGACAACTCTTTGGCCCGGATATGATTCAGCAAGCAGAAGAGCAGGTCCGCATTATTCGTGAGAAATTGAAAATCAGCCCAATCTCGCCAAAAGAGCCATTATGACCACAAACATAAGGCTATGACTTTTGAGGTTGATGAGAAGGCTTACCTTCGGGTTACTCCTTTAAAGGGAACCCATCGATTCGGTACCAAAGGCAAATTGGCTCCTCGTTACATTGGACCCTTTCGCATTCTTGCCAAGCGAGGAGAAGTTGCCTACCAATTGGAACTACCTCCGCATCTTTCCAAGGTTCATGACATCTTCCACGTTTCTCAACTCAGGCGTTGCTTCTCGGATCCTATCCGTGGAGTGGACCACGAAACGCTTGATCTCCAAGATAATCTCACATATCGGGAATATCCCGTTCGAATCCTTGATCAAGCCGAGCGTACCACTCGACGCCAAAACATCAAGTTTCTCAAGGTTCAATGGTCACACCATTCTGAGAAAGAAGCTACTTGGGAAAGGGAGGATCGTCTTCGACTTGAGTACCCCACCTTCTTCCCAAAGGATCCTAAATCTCGGGACGAGATTCTTTTGAGTGGGGGTGATTTGTCACATCCTAGCTAGTTCATGCATTAGAGTGTTGCATCATGTTTACTTTTTCCAGAAAGTTGAAATGGGGATGACAGAAACCCCCAGCACCCCCCTGAACACAACTAGGGTTTACTAAAATCCTTTTCAATGATCCTGAAATGCCCTTCATAAATGTTCACCATCTTTGGTCCTGGCTAAACCCTCTGCCAAAAATGGTTTCATATTTTTGGAGGCTATTCTGGATTTTTGCACCAAGCCATAAGTATTTGCATTTGGGCAATTTAAATCCTATAAATATTTTAAAATGCCCAAATAATCTTGAAGGTATTTTTAGGTTGTTGAGAATATTTTCAAATGTGCCTCTGAATATTTTTAGGTTTTTCCTAAATGGAATAGTATTTCCACTATTTCAAAACACAGAACAGAAACAAATAAAAAGAAAAACAGAAAGCAGAGAGAGAAACTTACCTGGCAGCCCACTGGCCGGCCCAGCACTGTGCTGGCCTGCGCCAGTCAGCTGCTTCCTCCCGCCAGAGCAGGCAGAGAGGTGACGCCGGCGTGCGCGAGCTCGCCACGGCGCCACCTGCTTGCCGCTTCGCCCGTGGACGAGCTGGACGACCTCCACGTCGCGCCCCCGAGCCCCTGGACACCCCCATTCGCCCCCTCCACCTCTCCCTCGCCTCCCTCCACCATGGCCGACGCAGCCGCTGCCACCTCGCCAATGTAGCCGTAGCCACCGCCGTCTCCGCGTCACCTGACCGTGTCCAGCAGCTCCGCCGTCGCCTTCTCCTTCGAGCAAGTCGGGCCCCGAGCGCTCGCTTGCCCCGAAGCCACTGCTCCGACCTCGCCTTCACCGCCCACCGCCAGAGATCCCCTTCGCCGTCACCACCGCAGCAGTTCGTCCCCGACAGCGCCGCCTAGCTCATCGCCTTTGCTGTGAACTTCTGCCCCTTCCCCTTCCTCTCATTCTTGCTGCTGCCCTCTGCCTCGACCGCAACAAGCAGCACCGCACGCGCCGCCGCACGAGCTCGTCGCCGACGAGGCTCCGGTGACCAAATGGTCCAGTGCATATGTCTGTCATCTTCGTGAGCACAAGCAGCACCCGTAGAGACTAACCATTGATCCTCCAGTGCATCGTGTCGTCGTTTTCGTCGGCACCCGAACTCCGGTGGCCGCAAAAGAGCTCGCCGCCGTCGACTCCGGCCACCCCAGGCCCAACCACGGCCACCAACGGACGCGCCGTTGCGTCAGCTACCCGTAGAGCCCAACGGCGCCTCGAACGGTGCCCCGTAGAGCAAACCCGAGGCACAGGAGCGCCGCTGACCTCGCCGGCGACTAACCGCCGGCGTGTTAGGCCTGTTGACGAGGGGTTTGACCTCCCCTGGGCCGTTGACATGTGGGGCCAGCCCTTGTTAATTTCCTAGTTTAGGTTAACTAAAATAGGATTAGCCCTGTGACACTGACAGACGGGTCCCACCGTTCAGGTTTGACCTGGACCGCCTAGTTGACTTGCTGACGTCATCATGACACACTGCTGACACAATAAGTAATTTAATTACTGGAATTATTTCTATACAGGAAATTCCAGAAAATATCACAAACTTCAAAAAATCATAGAAAATAATCTATAGCTCAGAATGGAAAGATTTATACATGAAAAATGATCAGAAAAATACATTCTATCCATCTGTACTGGTTTCATGCATGTTTGAGCAAATTAACCTGCTGTTTAATGCAGAACAAGATAAAGCACTAATAAGGGCCACATATGAACTTGGAATTTGAATCTTTGATTCAAAATAGTCCAAACCCATCTGGTCTTAGTTGCATTAGCCCAATACATTCATTTTGCCATGTCTCATGCATGCATCATATTGTTGCACTTTGCTTGGTGTTGATTGTGCTTCGATGTGTTCATCGTGGTAGGTTCTGCCTCCGAGGATATTCACGGGTATCCAACTGAAGGGCAGTATTCCACCACCACTCCGTGAGGCAAGCAACCCATTGATCATTTCGATACAAACCCATCTTCTCGCTTCTGCTCTCATTTACTGCATTAAGACAACGCGATTCAAACTGCTGTGTGTTGCGGTAGTTGAACCCACTTTCCTTTGCATGACCTGTCATTGCCACAGTAACTAGATGAAACCCACTAGCATGTGTAGGAGTTGATTGAGCCATGTTGTGTTCCTACAATGCTATGCTTGCTACTCTTAGAGTCGTGTCAGGTCTGGCTCATCAGGGTGATGAACTAGAGTGAAAGCATGTGTCGGTAATGAGAGTGAGGTGTTGAATACGTTTTGGTAAAGGTATCGATGAGAGGCCATGTAGGAGTACATGGTGGGTTGTTTCATTGAGACCGTCCCTAAGAACTGAGATCTGTATGCGTGATTTAAGATTCAGCTACTACCACGCATTGGGCCCGAAACCAATGGACCCCCTCGGCTTCTTAATCACCCTTGTCCTCTGTCCAGGAGTTGCACGTAGTTTCTGGTGTTTGTAGTAAGCTGGAGGCCGTGGACAGCGCTGACCAAGGGGTGGGCTGTGATGCGGTAGGCTCGTGGCCCGGTGTACCGAGTCGCCCGTTTGGTGTCTCGGGAACCCTGCACACATCGTTCGGGGCCGTATGTGGAAACCTCGGCCGGACTCCCTGCGGATGGAACCTGAATAGGCGATAAACCTGGACTAGAGACTCGAGTGTTTAGGTAGGCTGTGGCCGACACCCTCGCTGGGCTTCCGCTTGAAGGTTGCCGAGTACATACTGTGTAAACGGTGGTAAGTGGTGAGAGCGTGTGTGACGAAGTACACCCCTGCAGGGTATAAAACTATTCGAATAGCCGCGTCCGCGGTAAAGGACTACTTGGTCGCTTATGCAGTTCATAGACAAGTAAATGGATACTACTAAAAGCCTCAAGATAAGTGTGAGTACCGCGGATGGCTCTCTCGTGGGATGACGAGGGAGGATCCACGGTGGAGTATTGAGATGGTGATTAGTGGACTCGTGTGCGAAAACTATTTTACAAGTGGTGTCTCGTAGGATAGCTTAGCCAAGAGTCAAGCTGGCTTGCTGCAATAACTCCACTACCTTCTTGAGAATGAACATGTATAGTAGGATCTGTTGTAAGACTTGCTGAGTACCTTTGTACTCATGTTGCTTCAATTACTGTTTTCAGACGACAACACCGCCCCTTCCGATGGGTTCTATGTAGAACTCGACGACGACGAGTGACTTGCCACCCAGGTGGTGATCTAAGCTTGTGAAGGGCCTACGTAGATAGACAGGCTTCGTCAAGCCTTCTTTCTTTCTAGTGTCTGTACCCAGACAAGTTGCTTCCGCATGTGCTTGTATGATTGTATGACTTGAGTGTCGGGTCATGTGACCCCTATCTGTATGAACATGTTATGTAAGGCTCTCCGGAGCCCTTTAAATAAAGTACTTGAGTTGTAGAGTTTTGTTGTGATGCCATGTTGTATTTACACATATCGAGCATATTGTGTGTATGATTGAAATGCTTGGTATGTGTGGGATCCGACAATCTAGTTGTTTATCCTTGGCAGCCTCTCTTATGGGGAAATGTAGTCTAGTGCCTCCTTGAGCCATAGTAGTCCGCTACAGCCCGGTTCACCGGAGTCCTGCTAGCCCAGCACTACTGCTCTGGACACTTGACTGGCCGGCATGTGTTTCATATCGTTCCTGTGTCTGTCCCTTCAGGGAAATGTCACGCGGTGACATCCGGAGTCCTGCCTAGCCTGCTACAGCCCGGGTTCCCGGAGTCCTGTTAGCCCAGTGCTACAGCCCGGATTCACACGCTGCTGACCGACATGTCCGATGTTGATTCATGTATGCCTGTCCCCATACGTTAGTGCCGCTTTGGGTTCACGACTAGCCATGTCGGCCTGGGTTCTCTGTCATATGGATGCTAGCGACATTGTCATATACGTGAGCCAAAAGGCGCAAACGGTCCCGGGCCATGGTAAGGCGACACCCGTGGGAGTACCGTGCGTGAGGCCGCAAAGTGATATGAGGTGTTACAGGCTAGATCGGTGTGACTTAGAATCGGGGTCCTGACAGCCCCCAACTACTGTGAGGACACCCTCCCGGGCATCTTCATGAGGTTGTAGGCCGGATGGGTCGCCGCCATGAACTGAGCCAGGGCTGGGTACCCGAGGATGGCGTTGTACGGGAGGCCGATGCGGCCGATGTCGAAGTCGACCAGCTCGGTGCGTTAGTTGTCGCGCGTGCCGAAGGTTACGGGGAGGCGGATCCGCCCCAGGGAGTGGGCGGAGCCTCCACCAACCCCTGAGAAAGGCTTGCTAGGGCAGAGCCGATTGAGCGGTACGTGAAGAAGGCTGAAGGCCTCGACGGAGAGCACGTTGAGGCCGGCACCACCGTTGATGAGCGTCTTGGTGACGGACACACTGCAGATGGTGGGCGTGAAAAGCATTGGGAGCACACCCGAGCCGATGGTGGAGATGGGATGATCCCCTGAGTCGAAGGTGAGATCGGCCTCGGGCGCGTCCCAGCTCGGGGGAGCCCCCGGGCGCTTGGAAGTGGTGCCGATCTGGTGAAGGAACGGATTGATGTGACGATCTGAGGGCGGTGCCTGCGAGCCGCCGAGGAGGGCCGCGACCGCATGATGCGCCGGTGCCGCGTAGCGCGTAGTGAAGAGACCGCGCAGCTCCTCCCAAGATGCCACCGTGGATCCGAGGAGGTTGAGCAGCCAGGCGCGCGGTGTGCGAGTGAGGGCCATGGGAAGCCAGTTGGCCATGACCTTGTCGTCGCCCCCGGCCTTAAGGACGACTTCCTCGTACGCCAGCAGGAAAGCCGACGGGTCCGCCGCACCGTCATAGCGCGGCGGCATCTCCGGCTTGAACTTGGGTGGCCACTGCACCTGCTGCAAGGCGGGAGCAAGGGCTCGGAGCCCCAGGCGTCACCGTGGGCGCGCGTAGATCTAGCCGGAAGAGAGGCGCCAGCCATGGGGAATGGGTGTGAAGATGGTGGAGCGTGAATCAACGGAAGGAAAACTCCGGTGCACCCCTACCTGGCGCGCCAAATGTTGGATTTCGGGTTCTGGCAAAACCCTCTAGGTTCGAACACTGGGGTGCGCATGAAGATCTCCCCCTACCAAATCGCACCCTCAGCCTCACCGAGATCTCTAAGCTTAGCTCGACGAACTCGCAACACAAGAGACACAAGATTTATACTGGTTCGGGCCACCATTGTGGTGTAATACCCTACTCCAGTGTGGTGTGGTGGATTGCCTCTCGGGCTGAGGATGAAGAGTACAAGGGGAAGAACAACCTCCTGAGGTGAGGTGTTCTTGTGGTTGGTGGGTGTGAGGATGAACTGAATGAGTTCGAGACCAGTTGCCTCCTACTATGGTGGCTAGCCCTATTTATAGAGGCCTTGGTCCTCTTCCCAAATATTGACCGGGAAGGGATGCCACAATGGCCAATTTGAAAGGGAACAACTAGTACAAGCTATCTTGACTAAAGGCGGTCTTGGCCTGCCAAAGGCTCTGGTGGTGACGCCGGCTTGGGCTCCACGACGACCTTCGTCTTGCTGTCCTGCCGGTCTTGGTCTCGTTGCACCGATATGGAAACCTTTGCTTGACGCCTCGGTACTCCTCGCCTGCGCTTGCCTCCTTAGCACCAAAGAGGAAGCAAGGACACTGTGCGCGCTGGCGCCCGCTTGGCCTTGATCGTCATGGCTCACGTCATGAGAACCTCGCGAGGTTTGCCTTGCCTTGATCTCTCCTCCCCTCGCGAGCCAGCCTGGTGAGGCCGCTCCCGAGGAGGTCTTGTGTTGTCCGCCTAGCGAGGCTTGGCCCCTCGCGAGGGTCTCGAATGCTTCTTGGTGAAGATGGGCCATACGGGCCCGCTCGCAGAGCCACGCCGTGGGCCACAGCCAGGCAAGTCAGGGGACCCCCGTTCCCAGAATGCCCACACTATACTTGACATTTTTATTGAAATAAAAGATGCAAAACATTATATAAATAACAGAAATCAAATCCTAACAAAATAAAATGACGATCCAAGCAAAACTCATATCATGTGACGAATGAAAATATAGCCCCAAGTGAGGTTACCGGTAATGTTGAAGACGAAAGAGGGGATGCCTTCCGGGGCATCCCCAAGCTTAGTTGCTTGGATATTCCTTGAATATTAGCTTGGGGTGCGTTGGGCATCCCCAAGCTTAGGGTCTTGTCACTCCTTATTCTCCTCATATGGATATCTCACCCAAAACATGAAAAATTTAGTTACATAAAACTTAACGGAACTTTGTGAGATAGGTTAGTATGATAAAGACAAATCATTCACTTTGGTACTTCCAAAGTCAAGATTCATGTCGGTGTACAAAAGTAGGGGCCTTTTTGTACCCCTTTACTTGTGCACGGGCAGTTGTAGCCACACCTGCGGCCATGCTTGGCGGGGCAGAGGAAGCAAAGGTACAAGACTGCCAAGGCAGTACTCAAGCCAGTGGCGCGAAGAGCAAAGGGACAAGATGGATCTCTTGCTGGGACCACCTACATAGCCCCGGCAAGAGCCTTGCTGGGGCAACTTGCCCAACACCAGCAAGGCCGCCACCCTTGAGCCTGAGAGTTCTGACACCATCGACAATGTCGAGACCAACACTCAGGGGCGCCTGTGTGGTGGCATGCAGATATTTGCGAAGAAAAAAGGCCTGCGAGTCTAGATAGGAACCAGAAGGTGGAGACCCCCGGCAAGAGCCTTGCCGGGGACAGGCGAAGACCCCCGGCAGGAGCCTTGCCGGGGACAGATGAAGACCCCCGGCAAGATCCTTGTTGGGGACGCCTGCGAGACCCCGGAAGACCCTTGCCGGGGGCTTCTGCAGGGCGAGGATAGGCCCGCACCCGCCAATGTTTTGCTGCCCCGCGGCCGTTCCGATGTGGCAATCAGCCCGCCAACTAGGCAAGCGCCTGCGTGGTGGCATGCAACTTCTAGGACAACCAGTCAAGCACCTGCGTGGTGGCATGCAGATCTCCGAGAAGACCCTGTCACCGCGCCAGCTCAGCAGCCAGCCAGCCAGCGTGGTGCTGCATGCCTCATTAGCTTGGACGCGCGTCAAAGCAAGGCGAGGCAGCGACGGATGGGACGAGCTTCTTTGCCATCCCAGATAAAGCAAGAGGGCACGTCGGCAGCGCATTAAATGCGTTTGTCCTACGGTGCCAGGTGATAGACTTGTACACTGTAGATACTTTCCACCTCCTGTGTGCCACTGTGGTGACCCCTTTGACATATAAAAGGAGGCCCGAGGCGTACTGAGAAAAGATTCGGATTTTTTGGATTGGGAATGCACCGCAGCTAGTTCAAGAGCTCAAGAACACTAAATAAACACAGACAAGCAGGACTAGGGTTTTACGCATCGTTTGCGGCACGAACCTGGGTAAAAATCCACTCGCGCTGATCTTTTAGACCCGCTCTTTGCGCTATTCCACGCCCCGCCAACCGTAGAAGGGATTCCCTGGGATCCCATAGGTGTCGCTTCCCCCAACATCTTTGGCGCGCCAAGTAGGGGGCGCTGAGGCTGTGAAAATCTGGTCTAAGAGTTGGTGCATCGACTTCTCCATCGCGACGACTCCGAGGATGAAAGCGGCCCCAGCGGTCGGCTCGTTTGGAGCCGGTCTGCCCGCGCCAGCGCGAGTAGGGACAAGGGCAAACGCTGGCCGCGGAGGAGGTCAAAGTCATCTCCGTTGCTCTGTTGTCATTAGCCACGCGAGCGGTGTCGTCTGCAGCCGCAACAACCATCCGCGCGGCAACGGAAAGCTAAGTCACGCAAAACTTTGAGCAATTTCCTTTTGATAAGGTTATTTTCCTCGAAGATCTTGCTCCTTGTATGGAGAACCTGCACGCGGAGGAACCCTTCCGCTATTGGCAACACCCTTGTTCTGTTTCGAGTCCGCTCAACAGTTCGAGCGGCTGCGCTGAGAACGGCAAGGAGGCTTGCCCGGCAGCAAGCGCCCCCGGCAGGCTGCTAAGGATCCGTTTCTTAAAGCGCCACAACATGGGTTTATGCGGCGGCAAACCCATCCAACTAAGCGTAGGGTGTGTACATACAAAGAAAGATCAAACAGGAAGACAACATTCGTCATTTCAAAATACTGCAAAGTTATATTACATCAATGGTTGCTACGGTTCTCACTTAAGATAAAATTGTCTTGGGCATGAACTCACAGCGGCAAGGGGAAACGGGGTGGCTAGTCCTGGCGCTGGCCCTCTGAGGGAGTCCTGGATTAGGGGGTCCTCGGACAGCCGGACTGTATCCTTTTGCCGGACAGTTGGACTATGAAGATACAAGATTGAAGACTTCGACCCGTGTCCGGATTGGACTCTCCTTGGCGTGGAAGGCAAGCTTGGCAATACGGATATGTAGATCTCCTCCCTTGTAACCGACTCTGTGTAACCCTAGCCCCCTCCGTTGTCTATATAAACCGGAGGGTTTAGTCCGTAGGACAAGAACAATCAGACCATAGGCTAGCTTCTAGGGTTTAGCCTCTATGATCTCGTGGTCGATCAACTCTTGTAATACTCATATCATCAAGATCAATCAAGCAGGAAGTAGGGTATTAACTCCGTCGAGAGGGCCCGAACCTGGGTAAACATCGTGTCCCCCGCCACCTGTTACCATCCGCCTTAGACGCACAGTTCGGGACCCCCTACCCGAGATCCACCGGTTTTGACACCGATATTAGTGCTTTCATTGAGAGTTCCACTGTGCCGTCACCGTAAGGCTAGATGGCTCCTTCGATCATCGGCAACGATGCGATCCAGGGTGAGGTTTTCCTCCTCGGACAGATCTTCGTATTCGGCGGCTTCGTACTGCGGGCTAACTCGCTTGGCCATCTGGAGCAGATCGAGAGCTATGCCCCTGGCCATCTGGTCAGGATTGGAAACTTGAACTATACTGCGGACATCCGCGGAGACTTGATCTTTGACGGATTCGAGCCCATGTCAGGTGCACCGCACAATCACGACGAGCATGACTTAGCTCTACCGTCGGACAGTGTTCGGGAGATCACACCTGCAACTACTCCGGCCCTCAATCCGGGAGAAATTGCGCCATCAGAGGACGGGCGGATGGACCCCGCCACGGAGGCCGCACACCCAGTGGCGATAGAGCCAAATACTGACTTCACCTCCTATGAGACCCGTGTTGCCGAACCGTTGGATTCGTCCCCGGCCATGGGCTCCGAGCCGCCTGCGTCCGTGCCTATCGAATCCGATTGGGCACCGATCATGGAGTTTACCTCCGCGGATATCTTTCAGCACTCGCCCTTTGGCGACGTGCTAAACTCATTATGGTCTCTCTCCCTATCAGGAGACCCTTTGCCGAACTATGTCCGGCTAGAATGGGATGCGGACGATAAAGAAATTCGCTCCCCACCCACCACCCACTTAGTAGCCACTGTCGATGATTTAACCGACATGCTCGACTTCGGCTCCGAAGACATCGACGGTATGGACGACGATGCAGGAGATGAACAAGAATCACCGCCCACAGGGCGCTGGACCGCCACCTCATCGTATGACATATACATGGTGGACACCCCCAAAGAAGGGGATGGCGATAAGACAACGGAGGATAATCCCTCCAAGAAGCAATCCAAGCACCGACGTCAGCGGCGCCGCTCTAAGTGCCGCCATAGCAAAAGCAGCGATACCGGCACAAGAGACAATAACGCTCCGGATAGTGCCGAAGACGACGATAATCCCCTCCAGCCAGACCTCGAGCGGGAGGAGGAACAAGCTAGCCCTCCGGAACAGGCAGCAGACGGAGAATCAGAGGATGACAATTACATGCCTCTCTCCGAAGACGAGGTGAGCCTCGGCGACGAAGAATTTATCGTGCCTGAGGATCCCGTCGAGCAGGAGCGCTTCAAGCGCCGGCTTATAGCCACAGCAAACAGCCTGAAGAAAAAGCAACAACAGCTTCGAGCTGACCAAGATCTGCTAGCGGATAGATGGACTGAAGTCCTGGCGGCCGAGGAATACGAACTCGAGCGCCCAACCAAGAGTTACCCAAAGCGCAGGTTGCTACCCCAACTCGAGGAGGAAGCATTGAAACCTACATCACCAGCGTATGATGCGGCTGATCGGCCACCTCGTGGCCGAGACAGAGAGGCATATCAGCCCGAAGTCCAGCCCGCACCCCGCCGCCATTCAAACAAAAATACCAAGGCCCGGGGCAACACGCGGGACCTGCGAGACGTATTGGAAAACAAAGCAAAACATGCAAGATCGATCTACGGATCACGGGGGCGCGCCCCAACGCGGGACGATGATCGTCACGCCGGATACACTAAAAGCAAATCCGGCCGGGCCGAATACAGCAGACAGGACTCGCATGAACTACGTCGTGACATAGCCCGGCACAGAGGCGCCGCACACCCCCTATGCTTCACCAATGAAGTAATGGATCACGAATTCCTAGAAGGGTTTAAACCCGTCAACATCGAATCATATGATGGTACTACAGACCCCGCGGTATGGATAGAAGACTTCTTCCTCCACATTCACATGGCCTGCGGGGATGATTTACATGCCATCAAGTATCTCCCGCTAAAACTCAAAGGGCCGGCTCGACATTGGCTCAATAGCTTGCCGGCAAACTCCATCGGAAGTTGGGAGAGCCTGGCAGATGCATTCCTAGACAATTTCTAGGGCACTTATGTGCGACCGCCGGACCCTGACGATTTAAGTCATATAACTTAGCAGCCAGGGGAATCGGCCAGGAAATTCTGGACCCGGTTCCTAACTATGAAGAACCAAATTGTCGACTGTCCGGATGCAGAGGCCTTAGCGGCATTTAAGCATAACATCCGCGACGAATGGCTCACCCGGCACCTCGGCCAAGAGAAGCCAAAATCCATGGCAGCCCTCATGATACTTATGACCCGCTTTTGCGCGGGCGAAGATAGTTGGTTGGCTCGTAGTAACAATACTGCAAGCAAACCTGGCACATCAGAGGCCAGGGATAGCAAAGGCAAACCACGACGCAACAAACACAAGCGCCACAAATATGGTGAAAACGCTGAAGATACGGCAGTTAATGCCGGGTTTAGGGGCTCAAAGTCCGGTCAGCGAAAAGGGCCACTCAAAATAACAATTTGGGTCCATCCAGTCTAGACCGCATACTCGATCGCCAATGCCAAATTCATGGCACCCCAGGAACGCTAGCCACCCATACCAACAGAGAATGCTGGGTCTTCAAACAAGCCGGCAGGGCAGGCGCCAAAACGGAGAAGGGGGTCTCAAAGCGATGATGGCGACGAAGAGCCCAGATCACCGAACACACGAGGGCAAAGGAAATTTCCCCCGCATATTCAATCGGTGAATGTGGTAAACACCACCCAAATTCCCAACTCGGACCGGATATGCACCCTTAGGGATGCCGACTCAACGGAACTAGTCGTTTCACAATATAAACTAGGGCCGGTCAACTTCAACCAAACGGATCGTCTGGTTAACGCCAGTCAGGGCAATCCAGCCGCACTAGTCCTCGACCCAATAATTGACGGGTTCCACCTCACACGAGTCTTTATGGACGGAGGCAACAGTCTAAATCTGCTCTACCAGGACACAGTGCGCAAGATGGGCATCGATCATTCGGCGATCAAACCCACTAAAGCCACTTTCAGAGGCATTATACCAGGTGTGGAAGCTAGCTGTACAGGCTCCATCGCCCTTGAGGTAGTCTTCGGATCACCAAGAAATTACCGTACCGAAGAGTTAATCTTCGAAATCGTCCCTTTCCGCAGTGATTATCAGGCACTGCTCGGACGAACCGCGTTCGCCCGATTCAACGCAGTGCCACATTATGCCTACCGTAAGCTCAAGATGCCCGGTCCACGCGGCGTCATCACGGTTAATGGCAAGGCCGAACCTTCCCTCGGCACCAACAAGTACATCACTGCCTTAACAGCAGAAGCAACGAGCAGCACCTGGCAGCCGAACCTTGAGTCGACGTCCAGGCTCCCGAACACCGTCAAGGGACTCCGAACTACTTCGCGGAAGGATAGCTCGACTCGTCCAGGGCTCGATTAAACGCTCTGGCGAAGGCCAGGACAGGCCACACTTGGCGGCTCAACCACTCTCCGGCACGCAAACGTTTTTTACATTTCCTTCGCAGGTTCACCTTTGCGCCGACCAGGGCGGGCGATACGGAGGCAGCTTGAACGCGCAAGGGAATCCTTAGACATTCCCCACAATGACCATCCGGCTATACTCCGGATCCGCACTCAACTTCTTCCCCCTGGTCTCAGCAGGTTCCGCAGTCGTATTCCTTTTTTATCACATTACCTGTACTCATATGCATAGACATACTATTCAAATGCAACATGTGGATTTATATGACGCTTACCTGCTGTTATTTCTTATTGAAATTCTTTTGTCAAGTGGCATCCGTACACAGCGATATGCCTTAAAATATGCCAGGGGCTTCGTTTTACCCATAACACGGCAATAAAAGCCCGAACACCTTCATGGAAGTTCGGCACCCCGAACTTATAGCATTATATGCATTAGCTCCGAATCATGTCTTGGGTCAATAGTTGGGTTTGCCCGGCTCCCATGTTTTGGTACCTTACGTTCCGCTATATCGGCTAAGGTAGCACTGGGAGAACTACTGCGATTGTGTCCCGGTTCTTCCGGACGAGCACCTCAGTAGAGAAAGCCGAAAACTGACTGTCATGATACGGCGAGAGCTGGTCAGCTGTTCGAGAGGTCACAAAATCTTTAAGGATTTCTCCCGCATATTGCCATAACCAATGCAGCGTGCGATGGATCGGTTTTTCTTCCGATCAGGTGCTTATAGAGCCCCTAGTACGGTCTTCCGAACACCAGGGGCTGCGCCTACCTTACTAAAGCTCCTATGGCTAAGTGAGAGTGATAAAGCCCTATAGTCCGATTGCCTGGTTCGTTGTGCTGAGCACCTCCTTCGAAGGACCCAAAACTGGGATAAAGAGTGCTCAGGTTTATCCCGAACACCCCCGTACTTCTTACGTGGGGGCAGAAGCCGACGACTGGCCAACTCTCAGGTTTAACATATAAAACGGCCGCACAGGAGGGTAAACTTTTATATAACAGGCAATAAATAAATGACCTTGTTCAAACATTACAAAGGAAAACATGATTGGCATTCATGGAAATATAATGTCCTTGGTGCATAGCTCCGCTGCAAGGTAGGATCCTTTTAGGACACTTTCATAATATAATTCGGGCTTGCGGTGCTCCTTCCCCTCTGGCGGCCCTTCGGTCATCAGCTTCTCAGCATCCATCTTCCCCCAGTGCACCTTTGCGCGGGCGAAGGCCATTCGCGCACCTTCTATGCAGACCGACCGCTTGATGACGTCAAGTCGAGGGCAAGCGCTTACAAGCCGCTTCACGAGCCCGAAGTAGCTGCTTGGAATCGGCTCGGCAGGCCATAGCCGGATAACCAAATCTTTCATGGCTAGTTCCGCCGCCTTATGCAGTTCGATCAGCTGTTTCAGTTGATCGGCAAAAGGCACCGGATAATTCGGTGCCAAATACTGCGACCAGAAGAGCTTATCCGCAGTGTTCCTTTCTTCGGCTCGGTAGAATTGGGCGGCATCTGATATGCTGCGGGGCAGCTCGGCAAATACCCCTGAGAAATCCGAATTCAAAATTAGAAACATAATTTTCCCCTCAAATACTTGCTTTACATGGAAAAAGCCTTACCCACCGCGATCTTTCTCGCCTCTTGGATCCCCTCCAGGGCGCTTTGGGTTTCCCCCCGGGCATCGTTCGTGGCCTGATGCGCCTCGGTGAGTTCGGATTCTGTCTCCGTTAAACTCTGCTCCAAGGTCTCACATTTCCTCACGGCCTCTTGCAGCTCCTGCTCAGCTTTAATAACCCTAGCCTCGTGCTTCTCACGAAGAGCCTGCTCTGTGGCTGCCTTTTTCTCGGCCTCGGCCACAGCCTTCTTAAGAGCCTCGACTTAGGTCACCAACCCTAGCGCAAATCATGAAGCTTATTTCATCATACTGAAAATTCATTCACAATAAACGCGAACAAGACTTGTGCATACCTTGTTTATCCCCCAACTGCATTTTAACTGGCCAAGTTCTTCTTTGGCCCGCTCCAGATTTTGATTCAGTCCGGAGATCTTCGCAGTATGAGCGGCAGCAGCCGCTACAGATGCCTGCTTATACAGAAGAGAAATAGATGTCATTCAATGAGTCTTCCTGCGAACATAAATTTCATCCTCTGTCCGGTTCTTTCCTTTCACCAAACAGTGTATCAGGGGCTACTATCCATACCATGACACTCTTCGAAAAACATACCGCAAAACCTTTTATAAGGCTGATACAAGCTCCATTCAGTCCACTCTCAGCAGACTGAATCTTCTCAATCACCGCAACCATAAGGGCACGGTGTTCATCGACGATGGAGGCGCTCTTCAGCGCCACCAACAAAGCATCCGACACCTCTGGTTGGACAAAGGTTGCCGGTATGCCCCCTCCAGCTGGGAGAGGCCGCCTGCCTGATTCTGGAGCCGTATTGGTCTCCGAAACTGCACCTGGCTGGGAGTCGAATTCAAGATGGCCCCTGCCGTCAGCTCCCATGGGAATTTTCTCCCCCATGTGTTCGGCCCCTGAAGTTTGACTTCCAGGCGCCGCCTTCACGGTCTTTTCCTCTCCTCCTTGGCCGGGGTCCTTCTGGGACGAAGCCTCGGTGTTATGCACCTGTTTGGAGGAAGGGGCCTTTGGGGGCGTCCCGCTCTCCATAGCATCCGAGCTCAGGGAATCCTCTGATGAGGATTGTTTGGTATGGGACCTCGCCGGACTACAAAAATATGGCTTAGGTTAAAATACTATGCCATGATGAGTCTGGACGCATAAACGTACTCGAATTTTATATACTCACGAGTTCACCAGGGGCTGGGCCCTGGGATCCCACGCCGGGCCGTTGTCGGTGGCGGCAGTGGGCTCCTCCGGAAGAGGAGCCTTTCCCCTTTTGGGCGGCTCGGCCTCCAAGTGTACGGAGGCCATCCTCTTCTTTCTCCCCCCACAGGGGATTCATCTTCCTCCTCGTCCTCGTCCTCTTCGGAGGCGGAACGGGCATCAGAGCCTTCAGATAATGTGTCCGAAGTGCCGCGGCAACGAAGGCCGCCCCGGGTCTTTTTGGCCTCCTTCTCGGCCGTCTTCTTCGGCACCTTGTAAGGCGCCAAGACTAGCATCTTCGTCAGAAGTGGGACGGCCGGTTCTTCGGGCAGCGGGGCCGGACAATGGATCCGCTCCGCCTTCTTCGTCCAGCCCTGGGAGAGTTGTATGAAACACGTTAACCGCTTCCTTCGGGTTACGCGGATAAAAAGTTTGATGACTTACCGAACTTCCAGGGCGGGACAGTTGGTACTCGCGGTCCTCGGCGGAGTCTGGCCATGATTTGCTGGACTTGAAAAGCACCTTCCAGATGTCCTTGTGCGAGGAGCCGAAAAGCTCCCGCAAGGTTTGGTGCCTGGCCGCATCGAATTCCCATAGATTGCAAGTCTGGTGTTGACAAGGCAGGATCCGGCGAACTAACATCACCTGGACTACATTGACAAGTTCAATGTTCTTGTCTCCCATATCTTTAACGCGCGCCTGGAGCACCGACATTTCGTCGGACGAGGACCAGTCCAGGCCCTTCTTGACCCAGGATGTAAGCCGCAGGGGGGCACCGGATCGAAACTCGGGAACAACGGCCCATTCCCTGCCGCGCAGCTCAGTGATATAAAACAACTGCTGTTGCCACTCCTTAACAGAATCATTAAAGGTTCCTGTTGGCCATATGACATTGGGCATCTTGCTTACCATAGCGCCCCCGCACTCGGCGTGCTCGCCGCCCACCACCTTGGGCTTCACATTAAAAATCTTCAGCCATAAGCCGAAGTGTGGCGAGATGCGGAGAAAAGCCTCGCACACGACAATGAATGTCGAGATGTTGAGGAAGGAATTAGGGGACATATCATGAAGATCGATCCCATAGTAATACATGATGCCGTGAACGAACGGGTGGAGGGGAAACCCTAGCCCGCGGACAAAGTGAGGGGGGAATACAACCCTCTCGTGGGGTTCCGGAGTAGGGACGATCTGTCCCGCCGTCGGGAGACGGTGGCTGATTTTCTTGGCCAGGTACCCGGCCTCCCGAAGCTTTTTGATATCCTTCTCTCGGACGGTAGAGGCCATCCATTTGCCTCCTGCTCCGGATCCAGACATCTTCGGAAGGCCTTTTGTGGGTAGAGAAGATGAACGCTTGGGCGCTGGAGCTTGGGCGGAGGGGAATGAATCGGGAAGTAGAAAGCGTGGGTGCGAAAGGGAGTCCTTATCCCCTTATAAAGGCAGCAGGGATTCTGCGGCCTCCCCACTTGCTTGGTAAAACCACTTATTCCCCAAGCGCCGTAATTGATGGCGCGGTTGGGTTACCCACACCCGTATTGATGAGAATCCCGTGATAAGGGGACACGATCTCTGCTTTGACAAGACGTGCCAAGAAAACCGCCTCGCAATATGTGCAGTGGCTGGTTGATAAAAACGGTTCGAATAATGACTGGGCCGTAGTATGATGTCATGCTGCAGAATGTGTCAACAGATTAGATTTGTGGAAATATTATTCTCTCTACGGTGGTATGTGGAATTTGTTTTGCAGAGCAGGACACTATCCTTGTGTTCAAAATCTTCTATGGAGTATTCGGAGGAGGAACCCGCCTTGCAATGCCAAAGACAATCTGCGCGCCGGACTCATCGTCATTGAAGCCTGGTTCAGGGGCTACTGAGGGAGTCCTGGATTAGCGGGTCCTCGGACAGCCGGACTGTATCCTTTGGCCGGACTGTTGGACTATGAAGATACAAGATTGAAGACTTCGACCCGTGTCTGGATGGGACTCTCCTTGGCATGGAAGGCAAGCTAGGCAATACGGATATGTAGATCTCCTCCCTTGCAACCGACTTTGTGTAACCCTAGCCCCCTCCGGTGTCTATATAAACCGGAGGGTTTAGTCCGTAGGACAAGAACAATCAGACCATAGGCTAGCTTCTAGGGTTTAGCCTCTACGATCTCGTGGTAGATCAACTCTTGTAATACTCATATCATCAAGATCAATCAAGCAGGAAGTAGGGTATTACCTCCGTCGAGAGGGCCCGAACCTGGGTAAACATCGTGTCCCCCGCCTCCTGTTACCATCCGCCTTAGATGCACAGTTCGGGACCCCCTACCCGAGATCCGCCGGTTTTGACACCGACACCCTCCACCCACTTGACTCCGTCAGTGCAGCTGATGATGGGCTCGATACGCTCTTCGAGTGCCATGTGGTCCGCATCCTCCGGCAAGCTCTCAAGCGCGTTGGCGAAGTTGATGATGGTGTTCCAGAACGCCACCTTGGTGAGCACCTTGGTCAGGGCACCCCGGCAAAGCTTCCAGGCCTCATTGTTCAGATAAGTCGCCCGATTGGAGCGGAGCTGCTCCAGGGCGTCGAGGACGTGCTCGAAGAACAAGGTCAGCCTGGCGTTGGGGCTTATGTTCGCCTCCGGGGAGTACCTAACATCCGGCATGCCCATGATGGCTAGCTGCGTGGTGAGCTTCTCTACAACGTCGATGAGATAGCCTATCCAAAGATTTACGCTGCCCACATAGTCCTTGTGGGAAGCGGCGTCATCCTTCCGCAGCTGATTTCGCTCTCGAGGGCCTTGTTCAGGGTCTCCTCTCGGGCCGTGACCTCTGAAACCGTCCCTTCCAAGGCGCCCAGTTGCAGCTTCAAATCATCAATGGAGCTGTTGGCCTCGGAGAGTAGCTTGGTCTTGTCGGAGATGGCGACCTGCAAGTCCGCCAGACTGCGGTTGGCCGTGTCCCCTGCTCCATCCGCTCCGAGATCTCCTTCTTCAGCCCCTCCCGCTCTAGCTCCAGCTTCTCCACCTTGCCGGCTTGGTCCAAGGCCAGGGCATCAAGTGCATCCTTGTGCTTCTCCTCCAGCTCCTGGGTCCGCTGTGCGACGATCTTCCTGATTTCCTCGTCCTTGCCGCGGAGCGTGGCGGCAAGCGCCTGCTCACGGGCAATGAGGTCTTCCTCCTGGGTGTCCAACAGGGCTTGTTGCTGCCGTCGGGCGGCTTCGTCCTTGGCGGCCTGTTCCTTCGCCGCCTCTTGGGCCTTCTCGATGTCGGCCTACTTCAGGATGAGCTCTCGCTTGCGCTGAACTAGACTTGCGTCTGAGCGACGCGCTCCTGGAAATCCGCTTCCGCTTTGTCCACGGCCGCCATCCTAGAGTTCAACTTGTCTTGGCAGGCACGATGGAGCGCCTGCAGCTTCTGGAAATTGGTGCTCATGGCCCGAAGGAGCTGCTCCTCTTGGGAACCGCCGCTGCCGGCGCTCGGTTCGTCAACAACCTAGAGCCCAGCAGTGACGAGGGCCTCGTCGTTGAAGACCTCCCCTTCAGCCGGCGCCCTAGTGTCTGCCGTCCCAGGGAGGCGGATGAATAGATCATCACCCACCTTCAAATACTTGCCTAGGGAGGGAGCTGCGGGGGAGGAAGGTTGGTCGTCGGCCGCCCCCTCCCTGGCGGGCTCCTTGGCGGCCTCCTCGGCAGCAGCCTTGCCGGCCTCCCAAGCAGCAGCCTTGCCGGACTCCCCGGCAGCAGCCTTGCCGGACTCCCCGGCAGCAGCCTTGCTGGACTCCCCGGCAGCAGCCTCGCTGGTCTCCCCGGCAGGCCCCTTGGCGGCCTCCTCGGCGGCGAACCTGGCGGTTTCCCCGGCCACGATCTTGGTGGCCTCAGCTTCGGCATCCTTGGCGACCTCCTCGTTGACAGTGTCGATGTCTCCCTAGTCCGTCGAGGGAGGGTCTGGAAACCAGAAAGGGGAATGAAACAAGGGCAAAATCAAAGTTTAGAACAAAGAAAAGAAAGGACATTGCATGGCAGAGATAGCAAGGGATGGGAGGCAGGCCGCTTACCTGTGCCGAGCTGAGAAGAAGTGGTTCCCTCCCTGCCAACGTTCGTTGCCGGGATGGAGCCACCAGTGCCCATGCTTGCCCCTCCTCCCCCATGCGCGTGGGCTCGGTGGTAGGTGCCCTTGCCGGGGACGCCCCTCTGAGTGGCGTGGTCGATGGGGGTGGCGTGTCAGGGGCGGCCCTCAGCGGCTCCTCCTGTTGCCGCTCTCCTCCTGCAAACCCGGCAAGGTCAGCAACAAGGGGTCACAACACCCGCCGGCGGAGTGTGAATAGTGAACTCATGCTGGGGGCTGAAGCGGGGGCTGCATCGAGGGCTGTTGTCCGGGCTGATCACCACCAACATCGGCATGCACGTAGCATTCGCCGGGGGCTCGTCGCCCTCCGAAGCCTTGGCCCTCTTCGCCACCCTCTGGGCCAACGTCTCCATGTCACTATGAAGACAAGATCATGTCAGGGAAAGAGAGCATGGGTGGGGGGTCAGGAAATGATGAGAGACAAAGTGCTTACTCGTCCCCCTCATCCACTCTTCCTCTTCGGGCTGAAGGACCCAAGGTCGAAGTCGGCCTCCTGGGCAGCGTCTGCAAGAGGGGGAGAAGGGGAAGGGGTCCTACGCCGCTTGGATGAGGAAGAGGCGGCGGCCACGGCCTTCTTCGCTGCCGCAACCCTCGACTGGCGTGCGGGCTGCGCCTGGGCCTGTTACGGCTGCGTGGTCCTGCCGGGCTGGACCGGCTCGCCCGAGCTAGCCCGCCGCAGGACGCGTTACCTCCCCGGGGCTGAGGAGTCATCCGCCTTGGTCTCCTCTTCGGTCGACTCCTCGACCGCTTCTTCAATAAGTGGGGCCCCAGCACCGGCACCATTGGGTTCCCCGGCAGACCCCGTCCATTTGGCAAACTCCTCCTCTGCGGCCACGTCAGCCTCGTCCTCCATGGTGCTGAGGCTGCCGGCCTCCTCGGCAAGCGCCGCCTCCTCCGCCCTGGCGGCAATGTACGCCAACTCTTCTTCAGTGGTGTCGCGGATGAGCTGCGGCTCGTCATGAATGTACCTCTCTGACAAGTTGTCGAAGAATTCCTACACCAGCTCCGCTTGTGGCTCGACCCAGGTTGGATCGAGGCCATGCGCGTTGAAGACCAGCATCATAGCGATGATGGCGGTCTGGTAAGAGTTGTTGCTCAACGGGACCACCCCCGCTGGCAAGCCGAACAGAGACTTGTCGGCCTTGCCAGCCTTGCCAGTCTTCTCGGCCTTGCTGGTCCTCTTGACCGTGCCGACCTCGTCGACCTTGAGCTGAAAAAGCCTCTGGCAAAGTGGGGCAATCCGGCGGCGGATGAAGTCAGCCTCGATCATCTCGAGGGTGAGCCCGGCTGAGGTGAGGTGGTGGATCCTAGTGGTGGCGACCGTGAGCTTCTTGTCGTCGGTGTCGACATCGCCCCAGTCCTTTCTGCGGACCGGCAGCTCCCGACGGACCCGGCAGAACTCCTACGGATCTGCCTCCACAATCCAGGACCACCGGCCCTGCCACTCTTCCCTCCTCTCCTTCTGGGCACCCTCTGGGTACGTGCCCCTGCTCTGGGTCCTCAGGATCCAGGTGATGCAGCCAGAGATGGCGCCCCCTGGCTGGATGCGAGGAGTGAAGTAATGGCGGAAGAGCGCCCTGCTGGGGTGCACTCCGACGAAGCCCTCTCAGAGATGGGCGAAGAAGGCCATGCACGCCACAGAGTTCGGCGTAAGGTCCAGGAGGTGGAAGTCGTAGGTGTGCATGATGTCGTTGAAGAATTCTGAGAAAGGGGGGCAGAGCTCGCAGGAGAAATAGTCGACAAAGAAGGGGTACTGATTTGGACCAGCCTTGCCGAAGGAGGCGGGGATGATACGCGTGGTGGGGTGCCCCGACGTCTCCGTCCCCCACAAGGGCCTGAACTTCTTCGTGAGGGTGAGCGCGTCGATACGCGTGGTGGGGTGCCCCGACGTCTCCGTCCCCCACAGGGGCCTCAACTTCTCCATGAGGGTGAGCGCGTCGACCGTCGAGGTGAAGAGGGCGCACTGCGTTCGAATCTCCACCAACTCGCTCTCTGGCGCCTCCTTCCCCCTGGCGTCCTTGGCCGCTCCCTTGCCCTTGTTTGTCTTGGGCCCCATGGCGGCTGAGAAGGGGTGAGGGATCAAAGGCAATGGGGGCGCGGTGGCGGCGAGCAGAGGCGAAAGCTTCGGTTCACGCTTGGAGAAGAAGAGGGGAATGATGGTTCCAAGATTGGAACGGGCGCAGAGGGTAAATGAGCTGCGCCCCTGTGGTTTCCTCTTTTTTATGGGGAGGACGCGGGCCGCCTCTATACTATTGACCGCAGGGTGACGCAAGCATGCTGCGACCGTTCCACGCACGACCCCGATGTCACGCACTCAATGCGGGTCGTGGGGAAGTGCAACTGGCGAAGGAGTTACCACAGTTAAAACTTTGCCACGCGTGCCCGCTCACCGTTCTGGGCCTAGCCCAACAACGCTTTGCGCTTATGTGTGGCCCAGGCCCGGGGGCTCCTGTCGGTGTACAAAAGTAGGGGCCTTTATGTACCCCTTTACTTGTGCACTGGCAGTTGTAGCCACACCTACGGTCATGCTTGGCGGGGCAGAGGAAGCAAAGGTACAAGACTGCCAAGGCAGTACTCAAGCCAGAGGCGCGAAGAGCAAAGGGACAAAATGAATTTCCCCCGGCAAGAGCCTTGCCGGGGCGACCTACATAGCCCCGGCAAGAGCCTTGCCGGGGCAACTTGCCCAACACCAGCAAGGCCACCACCCTTGAGCCTGAGAGTTCTGACACCATCGAAAACGTCGAGACCAAGACTCAGGGGCGCCTGTGTGGTCGCATGCATATCTTTGTGAAGAACAAAGGCCTGCGAGTCTAGATAGGAACCAGAAGGCGGAGACCCCCGGCAAGAGCCTTGCCGGGGACAGGCGAAGACCCCCAGCAAGAGCCTTGCCGGGGACAGATGAAGACCCCTGGCAAGATCCTTGCAGGGGACGCCCGCGAGACCCCGGCAAGACCCTTGCCGGGGGCTTCTTCGGGGCCGAGGCTAGGCCCACAACCACCAACGTTTCGCTGCCCCGCGCCCGTTCCGATGTGGCAATCAGCCCGCCAACTAGGCAAGCGCCTGCGTGGCGGCATGCAACTTCTAGGCCAACCAGTCAAGCACCTGCATGGTGGCATGCATATCTTCGAGAAGAATCTGTCATTGCGCCAGCTCAGCAGCCAGCCAACTAGCATGGCGCTCCATGCCTCATCAGCTTGGACGCGCATCAAAGCAAGGTGAGGCGGCGACGGACGGAACGAGCTTCTTTACCGTCCCCGATAAAGCAAGAGGGCACATTGGAAGCGCATTAAATGTGTTTGTCCTACGGTGCCAGGTGATAGACTTGTACACTGTAGATACTTTCCACCTCCTGTGTGCCACTGTGGCGACCCCTTTGACATATAAAAGGAGGCCCGAGGCATACTGAGAAAAGATTCAGACTTTTTGGATTGGGCATGCATCGCAGCTAGTTCAAGAGCTCAAGAACACTAAATAAACACAGACAAGCATGACTAGGGTTTTACGCACCATTTGCGGCCCGAACCTTGGTAAAAATCCCCTCGCGCTGATCTTTTCGACCCGCTCTTTGCGCAGTTCCACGCCCCGCCAATCGTAGAAGGGATTCCCCAGGATCCCATAGGTGTCATTTCCCCCGACAATTCATAATTGTTATCACACAATGCCTACTGTATCGTATCATTTCCACCATTTTTATTGAGCAATATAAGCCACAGAAACTAGGAAACAAGCAAACTATGAATTGAAAACAAAATCTGTCAAAAACAAAACAGTCTGTAATGATGTGGACAACTACCATACTTCTGCTACTTCAAAAATTCTAAAAAATTAGGACAACATAGGAAATTTGTATATTAATCATCTATAAAAAATTCATAATTTTATCATGTTCCAATGAATTTAAACAATTATATTACTGGAAGCAAAAGTTTCTGTTTTTGCACATAATCAAGTCAACCATTATCCAAACTATCCCAAAGGCTTTACTTGGCACATTATTGAAATAAAAGCTATAAAACATGATTACTACAATAGCTAAATCATGTGAACACAGAAAAACAGTAGGTTAAATGTTGGGTTGTCTCCCAACAAGCACTTTTCTTTAATGCCTTTTTAGCTAGGCATGATGATTTCAATGATGCTCACATAAAAGATAAGAATTGAAACACAAAGATAGCATCATGAAGCATATGACTAGCACATTTAAGCCTAACCCACTTCCTATGCATAGGAACTTTGTGAGCAAATAATTCATGGGAACAAGAATCATCTAGCATAGGAAGGCAAAACATGCATAACTTCAAAACTTTCAACATGAAGAGAGGAAACTTGATATTATTGCAATACCTACAAGCATATGCTCCTCTCTCATAATAATTTTCAGTAGCATCATGAATGAATTAAACAATATTGCTATCACATAAAGCATTCTTTTCATGATCCATAAGCGTACAATTTTTGTTACTCTCCACATAAGCAAATTTATTCTCATGAATAGTAGTGGGAGCAAACTCAACAAAATAACTATCATGGGATTGAAAATTAAAATCATGATGACAAGTTTCATGGTTATCATTATTCTTTATAGCATACATGTCACCACCATAATCATCATAGATAGCAACTTTGTTGTCATAGTGAATTGAAACATCTTCCAAAATAGTGGATTCATCACTAAATAAAAGTCATGACCTCTCCAAATCCACTTTCATAATTATTAGAATAAGATCCAGCACCCTCCAAAATAGTGGGATCAAACCCACATTCATCAATATAATCATCATAACTAGGAGGCATGCTATCATCATAATAGATTTTCTCATCAAAACTTGGGGGACTAAAAATATCATCTTCATTAAATATAGCATCCCCAAGCTTATGGCTTTGCATACCATTAGCATCATGGATATTCAAAGAGTTCATACCAATAACATTACAATCATGCTCATCATTCAAAGAATTTTTATCAAACATTTTATAGAATTCTTCTTCTATTAATTGAGCACAACTTTCCTTTCCATCATTTTCAGGAAAGACATTATAAAGATGAATAATATGATGCAACCTCAATTCCACTTTTGTAGTTTTCTTTTGTAAACCAAACTAGTGATAAAACAAGACTAAAAGATTTAATTGCAAGATCTAAAGATATACCTTCAAGCACTCACCTCCCCGGCAACGATTCTAGAAAAGAGCTTGATGTCTACTACACAACTTGTTCTTGTAGACTCGTGTTGGGCCTCCAAGCGCAGAGCTTTGTACAATAGCAATTTTCCCTCAAGTGGATGACCTAAGGTTTATCAATCCATGGGAGGCGTAGGATGAAGATGGTCTCTCTCAAACAACCCTGCAACCAAATAACAAAGAGTCTCTTTTGTCTCTACCACACCAAATTGAAAGTGCAACTAATTCCAGGGTGGTTTTGGTAATTCATAAAAACATATAGCTCATTGAACTAATATCCTTTCAAGATGAGTATTTCAGAAAGTTCAATGATTGGCATGGCGTGGACTAGAGATGTGGACCCCACAAAATGCGAAGGACAAATATTGGCAAAAGCTCAAGACTCTTCATTTCAATTTTGGTGATCCAAGATCACATTGAGTCCATAGGAAAGCCAATACTATTAAAAGGGGATGAGGTGTTGCTTAATGGTCTACTTGCTCAAAATGCTTAGTGATATGCTCCAAAACCCTCAACCACTTTCTCTATTCCAAATATGTCCTAAACCTAAAGTCAAACTCGGCCCCACCGATTTGATCTATCCGGCGCAACCGAGTTCACTTGACATAGCCATTACCAGAAACCCTAATCATTTCGTGTTGGGGAACGTAGTAATTTCAAAAAAATTCCTACGCACACACAAGATCATGGTGATGCATAGCAACGAGAGGGGAGAGTGTGTCCACGTACCCTCGTAGACCGAAAGCGGAAGCATTAGCACAACGCGGTTGATGTAGTCGTACGTCTTCACGATCCAACCGATCCAAGTACCGAACGTACGGCACCTCCGAGTTCAGCACATGTTCAGCTCGATGACGTCCCGCGAACTCCGATCCAGCAGAGCTTCACGGGAGAGTTCCGTTAGCACGATGGCGTGGTGACGGTGATGATGTTGCTACTGACGCAGGGCTTCGCCTAAGCACCGCTACGATATGATCGAGGTGGAACATCATGGAGGGGGGCACCGCACACGGCTAGGAGATCAAGAGATCAATTGTTGTGTCTAGAGGTGCCCCCTACCCCCGTATATAAAGGAACGGGGGGAGGAGGCGGCCGGCCAGGAGGAGGGCGCGCCAAGGAGGAGTCCTACTCCCACCGGGAGTATGACTCCCTCTTTTCCTAGTTGGAGTAGGAGGGGGAAAGGAAGGGAAGGAGAGAGGAGGAAGGAAAGGGGGCGCCGCCCCCCCTCCTTTTCCAATTCGGAGTAGAGGGGGAGGGGGGCGCGACCAGCCCTAGCTTCCCCTCCTCTTCTCCACTAAGGCAAATCTTGGCCCATTACGCTCCCCGGGGGGTTCCGGTAACCCCCCGGTACTCCGGTATATGTCCGAAACTCCCCGAAACCATTCCGGTGTCCGAACATAGTCGTCCAATATATCGATCTTTATGTCTCGACCATTTTGAGACTCCTCCTCATGTCCGTGATCACATCCGGGACTCCGAACTAACTTCGGTACATCAAAACACAAAAATTGATAATACAATCGTCATAGAACTTTAAGCGTGCGGACCCTACAGGTCCGAGAACTATGTAGACATGACCGAGACACGTCTCCGGTCAATAACCAATAGCGGAACCTGGATGCTCATATTGGCTCCCACATATTTTACGAAGATCTTTATCGGTCAAACCGCATAACAACATACGTTGTTCCCTTTGTCATCGGTATGTTACTTGCCCGAGATTCGACCGTCGGTATCTCAATACCTAGTTCAATCTCGTTACCGGCAAGTCTCTTTACTCGTTTCGTAATACATCATCCCGCAACTAACTCACTAGTTACAATGCTTTCAAGGCTTATAGTGATGTGCATTACCGAGTGGGCCCAGAGATACCTCTCCGACAATCGGAGTGACAAATCCTAATCTCGAAATACGCCAACCCAACAAGTACTTTTGGAGACACCTGTAGAGCACCTTTATAATCACCCAGTTATGTTGTGACGTTTGGTAGCACACAAAGTGTTCCTCCGGTAAACGGGAGTTGCATAATCTCATAGTCATAGGAACATGTATAAGTCATGAAGAAAGCAATGGCAGAATACTAAACGATCAAGTGCTAAGCTAACAGAATGGGTCAAGTCAATCACATCATTCTCCTAATGATGTGATCCCGTTAATCAAATGACAACTCATGTCTATGGCTAGGGAACATATCCATCTTTGATCAACGAGCTAGTCAAGTAGACGCATACTAGTAACACTCTATTTGTCTATGTATTCACACAAGTATTATGTTTCCGGTTAATACAATTCTAGCATGAATAATAAACATTTATCATGATATAAGGAAATAAATAATAACTTTATTATTGCCTCTAGGGCATATTTCCTTCAGGCTCTCACTTGCACTAGAGTCAATAATCTAGATTACACAGTAATGATTCTAACACCCATGGAGGTTTGGTGCTGATCATGTTTTGCTTGTGGAAGAGGCTTAGTCAACGGGTCTGCAACATTCAGATCCGTATGTATTTTGCAAATCTCTATGTCTCCCACCTGGACTTGGTCCCCGATGGAATTGAAGTGTCTTTTGATGTGCTTGGTCCTCTTGTGAAATCTGGATTCCTTTGCCAAGGCAATAGCACCAGTATTGTCACAAAAGATTTTCATTGGACCCGATGCAGTAGGTATGACACCTAGATCGGATATGAACTCCTTCATCCAGACTCCTTCATTTTCTGCTTCTGAAGCAGCTATGTACTCCGCTTCACACGTAGATCCCGCCACGACGCTTTGTTTAGAACTGCACCAACTAACAGCTCCACCGTTCAATGTAAATACGTATCCGGTTTGCGATTTAGAATCGTCCGGATCAATGTCAAAGCTTGCATTGACGTAACCATTTACGACAAGCTCTTTGTCACCTCCATAAACGAGAAACATATCCTTAGTCCTTTTCAGGTATTTCAAGATGTTCTTGACCGCTGTCCAATGATCCACTCCTGGATTACTTTGGTACCTCCCTGCTAAACTAATAGCAAGGCACACATCAGGTCTGGTACACAACATTGCATACATGATAGAGCCTATGGCTGAAGCATAGGGAACATCTTTCATTTTCTCTCTATCTTCTGCAGTGGTCGGGCATTGAGTCTTACTCAATTTCACACCTTGTAACACAGGCAAGAACCGTTTCTTTGCTTGATACATATTGTACTTCTTCAAAACTTTGTCAAGGTATGTGCTTTGTGAAAGTCCAATTAAGCGTCTTGATGTATCTCTATAGATCTTGATGACCAATATGTAAGCAGCTTCACCGAGGTCTTTCATTGAAAAACTCTTATTCAAGTATCCTTTTATGCTATCTAGAAATTCTATATCATTTCCAATCAACAATATGTCATCCACATATAAGATAATAAATACTACAGAGCTCCCACTCACATTCTTGTAAATACAGGCTTCTCCAAAAGTCTGTATAAAACCATATGCTTTGATCACACTATCAAAGCGTTTATTCCAACTCCGAGAGGCTTGCACCAATCCATAAATGGATCGCTGGAGCTTGCACACTTTGTTAGCACCCTTTGGATCGATAAAACCTTTAGGTTGCATCATATACAATTCTTCTTCCAGAAATCCATTCAGGAATGCAGTTTTTACATCCATTTGCCAAATTTCATAATCATAAAATGCGGCAATTGCTAACATGATTCGGACGGACTTAAGCATCGCTACGAGTGAGAAGGTATCATCATAGTCAACTCCTTGAACTCGAAAACCTTTCGCAAGAAGTCGAGCTTTGTAGACAGTAACATTACCGTCAGTGTCTGTCTTCTTCTTGAAGATCCATTTATTTTCGATGGCTTGCCGATCATCGGGCAAGTCAACCAAAGTCCACACTTTGTTCTCATACATGGATCCCATCTCAGATTAGATGGCCTCAAGCCATTTTGCGGAATCTGTGCTCATCATCGCTTCCTCATAGTTCGTAGGTTCATCATGGTCTAGTAACATGACATCCAGAACAGGATTACTGTACCACTCTGGTGCGGATCTTACTCTGGTTGACCTACGACGTTCGGTAGTAACTTGATCTGAAGTTTCATGATCATGATCATTAGCTTCCGCACTATTTGGTGTAGGTGTCACAGGAACCGGTTTCTGTGATCAACAACTTTCCAATAAGGGAGCAGGTACAGTTACCTCATCAAGTTCTACTTTCCTCCCACTCACTTCTTTCGAGAGAAACTCCTCTAGAAAGGATCCAAATTTAGCAACAAAAGTCTTGCCTTCAGATTTGTGATAGAAGGTGTACCCAACTCTTTCCTTTGGGTATCCTATGAAGATACATTTATTCAATTTGGGTTCGAGCTTATCAGGTTGATGCTTTTTCACATAAGCATCGCAGCCCCAAACTTTAAGAAACGACAACTTTGGTTTCTTGCCAAACCATAGTTCATAAGGCGTCGTCTCAACGGATTTAGATGGTGCCCTATTTAACGTGAATGCAGCCGTCTCTAAAGCATAACCCCAAAATGATAGCGGTAAATCAGTAAGAGACATCATAGATCGCACCATATCTAGTAAAGTACAATTACGACGTTCGGACACACCATTACGCTGTGGTGTTCCGGGTGGCGTAAGTTGCGAAACTATTTCACATTGTTTCAAATGAAGACCAAACTCGTAACTCAAATATTCTCCTCCACGATCAGGTCGTAGAAACTTTATTTTCTTGTTACGATGATTTTCTACTTCACTTTGAAATTCTTTGAACTTTTCAAATGTTTCATACTTATGTTTCATACTTATGTTTCATTAAGTAGATATACCCATATCTGCTCAAATCATCTGTGAAGGTAAGAAAATAACGATACCCGCCGCGAGCCTCAACATTCATTTGACCACATACATCAATATGTATGATTTCCAACAAATCTGTTGCTCGCTCCATAGTTCTGGAGAACAGCGTTTTAGTCATCTTGCCCATGAGGCATGGTTTGCAAGTACCAAGTGATTCATAATCAAGTGATTCCAAAAGTCCATCGGAATGGAGTTTCTTCATGCGCTTTACACCAATATGACCTAAACGGCAGTGCCACAAATAAGTTGCGCTATCATTATCAACTCTACATATTTTGGCATCAATATTATGAATATGTGTATCACTACTATCGAGATTTAATATAAATAGACCACTCTTCAAGGGTGCATGACTATAAAAGATATTACACATATAAATAGAACAACCATTATTCTCTGATTTAAATGAGTAACCGTCTCGCATCAAACAAGATCCAGATATAATGTTCATGCTCAACGTTGGCACCAAATAACAATTATTTAGGTCTAAAACTAATCCCGAAGGTAGATGTAGAGGTAGCGTGCCGACCGCGATCACATCGACTTTGGAACCATTTCCCACGTGCATCGTCACCTCGTCCTTAGCCAATCTTCGCATAATCCGTAGCCCCTGTTTCGAGTTGCAAATATTAGCAATAGAACCAGTATCAAATACCCAGGTGCTACTGCGAGCATTAGTAAGGTACACATTAATAACATGTATATCACATATACCTTTGTTCACCTTGCCATCCTTCTTATCCGCCAAATACTTGGGGCAGTTCCTCATCCAGTGACCAGTCTGCTTCCAGTAGAAGCACTCAGTCTCAGGCTTAGGTCCAGACTTGGGTTTATTTTCTTGAGCAGCAACTTGTTTGTTGTTCTTCTTGAAGTTCCCCTTCTTCTTCCCTTTGCCCTTTTGCTTGAAACTGGTGGTCTTGTTGACCATCAACACTTGATGCTCCTTCTTGATTTCTACCTCCACAGCCTTTAGCATTGCGAAGAGCTCGGGAATTGTCTTATCCATCCCTTGCATATTATAGTTCATCACGAAGCTTTTGTAGCTTGGTGGCAGTGATTGAAGAATTCTGTCAATGACACTATCATCCAGAAGATTAACTCCCAGTTGAATCAAGTGATTGTTATACCCAGACATTCTGAGTATATGTTCACTGACAAAACTATTCTCCTCCATCTTGCAGCTGTAGAACTTATTGGAGACTTCATATCTTTCAATCCGGGCATTTGCTTGAAATATTAACTTCAACTCCTGGAACATCTCATATGCTCCATGACGTTCAAAACGTCGTTGAAGCCCCGGTTCTAAGCCGTAAAGCACGGCACACTGAACTATCGAGTAGTCATCAGCTTTGCTCTGCCAGACGTTCTTAACGTCGTCAGTTGCATCTGCAGTAGGCCTGGTACCCAGCGGTGCTTCTAGGACGTAATTCTTCTGTGCAGCAATGAGGATAATCCTCAAGTTACAGACCCAGTCCATGTAATTTCTACCATTATCTTTCAACTTTGCTTTCTCAAGGAACGCATTAAAATTCAACGGAACAACATCATGGGCCATCTATCTACAACAACATAGACATGCAAAATCCTATCAGGTACTAAGTTCATGATAAATTAAAGTTCAGTTAATCAAATTATTAAAGAACTCCCACTTAGATAGACATCCCTCTAATCCTCTAAGTGATCACGTGATCCATATCAACTAAATCATGTCCGATCATCACGTGAGATGGAGTAGTTTCAATGGTGAACATCACTATGTTGATCATATCTACTATATGATTCACGCTCGACCTTTCGGTCTCAGTGTTCCAAGGCCATATCTGCATATGCTAGGCTCGTCAAGTTTAACCTGAGTATTCCGCGTGTGCAACAGTTTTGCACCCGTTGTATTTGAACGTAGAGCTTATCACACCCGATCATCACGTGGTGTCTCAGCACGAAGAACTTTCGCAACGGTGCATACTCAGGGAGAACACTTTTATCTTGAAATTTAGTGAGAGATCATCTTATAATGCTACCGTCAATCAAAGCAAGATAAGATGCATAAAAGATAAACATCACATGCAATCAATATAAGTGATATGATATGGCCATCATCATCTTGTGCTTGTGATCTCTCCATCTCCGAAGCACCGTCATGATCACCATTGTCACTGGCGCGACAGCTTGATCTCCATCGTAGTATCGTTGTCTTCTCGCCAACTTATGCTTCTACGACTATCGCTACCGCTTAGTGATAAAGTAAAGCATTACAGGGCGATTGCATTGCATACAATAAAGCGACAACCATATGGCTCCTGCCAGTTGCCGATAACTCGGTTACAAAACATGATCATCTCATACAATAAAATATAGCATCATGTCTTGACCATATCACATCACAACATGCCCTGCAAAAACAAGTTAGACGTCCTCTACTTTGTTGTTGCAAGTTTTACATGGCTGCTACGGGCTGAGCAAGAACCGTTCTTACCTACGCATCAAAACCACAACGATAGTTCGTCAAGTTAGTGCTATTTTAACCTTCTCAAGGACCGGGCGTAGCCACACTCGGTTCAACTAAAGTTGGAGAAACTGACACCCGCCAGCCACCTATGTGCAAAGCTCGTCGATAGAACCAGTCTCGCGTAAGCGTACGCGTAATGTCGGTCCGGGCCGCTTCATCCAACAATACCGCTGAACCAAAGTATGACATGCTGGTAAGCAGTATGACTTGTATTGCCCACAACTCACTTGTGTTCTACTCGTGCATATAACATCTACGCATAAAACCTGGCTCTGATACCACTGTTGGGGAACGTAGTAATTTAAAAAAAAATTCTACGCACACACAGGATCATGGTGATGCATAGCAACGAGAGGGAAGAGTGTGTCCACGTACCCTCGTAGGCCGAAAGCGGAAGCGTTAGCACAACGCAGTTGATGTAGTCGTACGTCTTCACAAGCCGACCGATCCAAGTACCAAACGTACGGCACCTCCGAGTTCAGCACAAGTTCAGCTCGATGATGTCCTACGAACTCCGATCCAGCGGAGCTTCACGGGAGAGTTCCGTTAGCACGACGGCGTGGTGACGGTGATGATGTTGCTACCGACATAGGGCTTCGCCTAAGCACCGCTACAATATGATTGAGGTGGAATACCGTGGAGGGGGGGCACCACACACGGCTAAGAGATCAAGAGATCAATTGTTGTGTCTAGAGGTGCCCCCTGCCCCCGTATATAAAGGACCAGGGGGAGGAGGCGGCCTGCCAGGAAGAGGGCGCGCCAGGGAGGAGTCCTACTCCCACCGGGAGTAGGACTCCCTCTTTTCCTAGTTGGAGTAGGAGGGGGAAAGGAAGGGAAGGAGAGAGGAGGAAGGAAAGGGGGCGCCGCCCCCCTCCTTGTCCAATTCGGACTAGAGGGGGAGGGGGCGTGCGGCCAGCCCTATCCGCCCCTCCTTTTCTCCCCTAAGGCCCATCTTGGCCCATTAAGCTCCCCGGGGGATTCCGGTAACCCCGCGGTACTCCGATATATGTCCGAAACTCCCTGAAACCATTCCGGTGTCCGAACATAGTCGTCCAATATATCGATCTTTATGTCTCGACCATTTCAAGACTCCTCATCATGTCCGTGATCACATCCGGGACTCCGAACTACCTTCGGTACATCAAAACACAAAAACTCATAATACAATCGTCATCGAACTTTAAGCGTGCGGATGGGTTCGAGAACTATGTAGACATGACCGAGACATGTCTCCGGTCAATAACCAATAGCGGAACCTGGATGCTCATATTGGCTCCCACATATTCTATGAAGATCTTTATCGGTCAAACCGCATAACAACATACGTTGTTCCCTTTGTCATCGGTACGTTACTTGCCCGAGATTCGATCGTCGGTATCTCAATACCTAGTTCAATCTCGTTACCAGCAAGTCTCTTTACTCGTTCCGTAATACATCATCCCGCAACTAACTCATTAGTTACATTGCTTGCAAGGCTTATAGTGATGTGCATTACTGAGTGGGCCCAGAGATACCTCTCCAACAATCAAAGTGACAAATCCTAATCTCGAAATACGCCAACCGAACAAGTACTTTCGGAGACACCTATAGAGCACCTTTATAATCACCAGTTACGTTGTGACGTTTGGTAGCACACAAAGTGTTCCTCCGGTAAACGGGAGTTGCATAATCTCATAGTCATAGGAACATGTATAAGTCATGAAGAAAGCAATAGCAACATACTAAACGATCGAGTGCTAAGCTAACGGAATGGGTCAAGTCAATCACATCATTCTCCTAATGATGTGATCCCGTTAATCAAATGACAACTCATGTCTATGGCTAGGAAACATAACCATCTTTGATCAACGAGCTAGTCAAGTAGAGGCATACTAGTGACACTCTGTTTGTCTATGTATTCACACAAGTATTATGTTTCCGGTTAATACGATTCTAGCATGAATAATAAACATTTATCATGATATAAGGAAATAAATAATAACTTTATTATTGCCTCTAGGGCATATTTCCTTTAGTTCGGTCTCACCGATAGGGATCCTTGTCTCACCGAGATGGGATTGCAAACTCTCTGTTTCCCTTCGTAACGTTTCGGCCTCACCGAAATGAGCGATCGGTCCCACCGAGTTCGCAATGCAAACTCTTTGTTTACCTTTCGTAATGTTTCAGTCTCACTGAAAGGAGAGATTGGTCCCATCGAGTTTGCCTGACCAACTCTCTCTTTGCTTGTTACTGAAATCGGTCTCACCGAGTTGAAGTAATCGGTCAAACCTAGATCAAGTTTTTCCCTAACCCTAGCTCATCGATCCCACCGAAAACCCTAACGTTCACATTTTGAACTAAATCGGTCTCACCGAGTTCTCAAGTTCGGTCTGATCGTGTCGGATCTGTGGTTCCGGCAAAACCCTTAAGGTTCGAACTCTGGGGTGCGCGCGAAGTTCTTTCCCTCCTATCGATCCACGCCCTAGCTCGCTAAGATCTCGCGGACGAACTCGACGAACTCGCAACACAGAAAGACACGAGATTTATACTGGTTCGGGCCACTGTTGTGGTGGGCTGATGGTGAGCAGTACAAGGGGAAGAACATCCTCCTGAGGTTGAGGTGTTCTTGTGCTTGTCGAACTTGTGTGGGTGAAGGCTCGATCAGTTTAGGCTCAGTTGCCGCCTACTGTGGTGGCTAGCTTTACTTATATAGGCCCTGGTCCTCTCCCCAAATATTGAGCGGGAAGGGAGCCAACAACGGTGGGCAAATTTGAAAGGGGAGAACTAGTACAAGCTATCCTGACAAAAGTGGTCTTCGCCTACAAAAGACTCTGGTGGTGACGCCGTCTTGGGCTCCACGGTGACCTCCATCTTGCCGTCCTGCTGGTCTTTGGTCTCGTTGCACCGATATGAAAACCTTTTCTTGATGCCTCGGTACTCCGCGCCTGCGCCTGCCTCCTTAGCACCAAAGAGGAAACAAGGACGCTGCGCGCGCTGGCGCCCGCCTGGCACCCGCCTGATGTCAATCGTCATTGCTCACGTCACGAGAGCCTCATGAGGTTTGCCTCGCCTTGATATCTCCGCTCCTCGTGAGCCTGCCTGGCGAGGCCGCTCCGAAGGAGGTCTTGCGTCGTCTACCTCGCGAGGCTTGGCCCCTCGCGAAGGTCTTGAATGCCTTGTCGATGAAGATGGGCCGTACGGCTCCTAGCATAGCCACGTCGTGGGCTGCAGGCAGGCAAGTCTGGGGACCCCCGTTCCCAGAACGCCGACAGTAGCCCTCGGGCCCAAGGCGCGCTCGGGCTTGGCTTCGGGGCGAAGCCAAAGGTCAAGTACGGAGCTCCGCGGGCCCCAAAAGCCTGCGGCCTCGGTTGACGCATGGCGGTTGATTGGACGTGGGCGTCTCCGCTTCCCCATGCTGCCTCGGCAACTGCTCGACTTGACAAGTCCCTGCGACATGCAAGGAAAACCATCATTACCTGTGATCGTGGGAGGCGCCGGTTGGCCTTCTCTCGCTATAAATGGGGAGGGGGCGGAGCCCCCGTCGCCCATCTCTTCCTTGCTTGCTTGCTTCTTCCTTTCCTACTCCTCTGCTTGCAACAATGTCGCCGATCCGAAGGTTTTCCGCGGATGAGAAAGGAAAGGCCCCCCGAGACGATCCGGGGCCGATCCCGCCGAAGAAGAGGTCGGTCCATCATCGCGACGAGGCGTCGATGCAGGTGGTGACGAGGCCTTGGTGCGAGCGGCCTCCTCCGGGGTACCCGCTTCCCTTGTACGCCCGAGCCGAGGGCTCAGGAGGGGGGAGCGACGAGCGGCGACGCCCGCGCCGCGCCCATGGTCGCCGTGCGATGGCGATGTGTGCCGTTGCTCCTGGAATCCACGCCGCGGATTCCTCGCGCGAGCTTGTGCTATGGGCGCTGATGCCCCCAAGTTCCTGGATCCGCTTCCCGCGGTTCTTCTCCGACGCGATGCCGCCGAGGAGGCCTTTCAAGCTCTGGCTGCAGCATGCCGACTGCAACGCCCCGGCGACCGGAGCAAAGATCGAAGTGGTCCCCACCGGCAAGATCTTCATGACCCGCGGCTGGGGTGAGGTTGCGCGGGTCTGCAGCGCGGAGGGTGCCCTCGCGATCCACTTCAAGTACGATGGCGCCTCCATGCTCTTCTTCAAGTTCTTTGACGCGGAGGGCCGCCGCCTGGAGTGTTGTCCTGGAGGGGAGCGCCAGGCTGACGCGCGCTCTGCTCGTGGCTACTCCAGCAGCAGCAGCCCCTTGGACTCTAGCGACTCTCCTCAGCCTTACGAGACTCTGGAGACGAGCGACGACAGCTACGTGCCCCCGAGCTCACGCCGGGCTCGAAGCAGGGCCGCGGTGTCCAGCTGTCAGGACCCCGATTCCAAGTCACATCGATCTAGCCGGTAACACCTCATATCACTTTGCGGCCTCACGCACGGTATTCCCACGGGTGTCGCCTTACCATGGCCCGGGACCGTTTGCGTCTTTTGGCTCACGTATATGATAGTGTCGCTAGCATCCATATGACAGAGAACCCGGGCCGACATGACTAGTCGTGAACCCAAAGTGGCACTAACTTACGGGGACAGGCATACATGAATCAACATCGAGCATGTCGGTCAGCAGCGTGCGAATCCGGGCTGTAGGACTGGGCTAACAGGACTCCGGTGAACCGGGCTGTAGCAGGCTAGGCAGGACTCCGGATGTCACCGCGTGACATTTCCCCGAAGGGACAGACACATGAACGAAGTGAATCACATGCCGGCCAGTCAAGTGTTCCGGAGCAGTAGTGCTGGGCTAGCAGGACTCCGGTAAACCGGGCTGTAGCGGACTACTATGGCTCATGGAAGCACAAGACTACATTTCCCCATAAGAGAGGCTACCAAGGATAAACAACTAGGTTGTCGGATCCCACACATACCAAGCATTTCAATCATACACACAATATGCTCGATATGTGCAAATACAACATGGCATCACAACAAGACTCTACGACTCGGAGTATTTATTCATTAGGCTCCGAAGAGCGAGATATTACAAACATGGGTCTCATGACCCAACATTCAGAGCATACAAGTCAAAGCACATGCGGAAGCTTAACATGTCTGAGTACAGACATCTATAAATGAAAAAGGCTGAGAAGCCTGACTATCTACCAGATCCTACCGAGGGCACAAGATCGTAGCTGAGGTATCAAGCTAAACGTCGAAGTCCAAACGGAACTACTAGCGAGACTGACGTCTCTCTGCACAACATAAAATAAGCAAACGTGAGTACAAATGTACCCAGCAAGACTTACATCAGAACTATCTACATATGCATCGGTATCAACAAAGGGGGTGGTGGAGTTTAACTGCAGCAAGCCAGCTTTGACTCGGTGGCTATCCTGAACTACGACTGCAAGTAACTCTCTGAGATGGCGCACACGAGTCCACATATTCACCATATCAATACACCACTATGGATCCGCTCCCGTCTCCCTACGAGAACGCCATCCATAGCACTCACGCTTATCTTGCGCATTTTAGAGTATCCACTTTCACTTGTCTATGAACTGTACAGGCAACCCAGAAGTCCTTTACCGCGGACACGGCTATTCGAATAGATCATATTAACCCTGCAGGGGTGTACTTCGTCACACATGCTCTCGCCACTTACCACCATGTACACGTCGTGTACCTCGGCAACCTTCAAGCGGAAGCCTGGCAAGGAAGTCGGCCACGACCTGACTAACCACACAAGTCTCTCGTCCAGGTTTATCGCCTATTCGGGTTCCATCCGCAAGGAGATCCGGCCGGGGTGTCGCTCACGGCCCCAAACGATGTGTGCAGGGTTACCGAGCCCACCATCCGGGTGCCACTCGGTACACCAGGCCACGTGTGCCTAGTCTGTCCCAAGCCCACCTGTACCGGGTGCCACTTGGTAGACTACTAAGACTACCTACAAACACCAGAAACTAGTTGCAACTCCTGGACAGAGATCAAGTTGATTAATAAGTCGAGAGGGGTCGAGTTACCGAAACCCAATGTGTGGTAGTAACTGTTCATGGATCACAAACACAGAACTCAGTTCCTGAGGAGGGCTGCAATGAGACAACCCACCATGTACTCCTACATGGCCTCTCACCGCTACCTTTACCAAATCCTGTTCACACGCTTAGCTCTCACACAGTAGGACATGTTCACCACTTTCCAATTCATTCCTGATGAATCAGACCTGACACAACTCTAAGCAATAGCAGGCATGACAAACAAGCATGAATGAGTAGGCACATCAGGGCTCAAACAACTCCTACTCATGCTAGTGGGTTTCATCTATTTACTGTGACAATGACAGGTCATGCAGAGGAAAGGGTTTCAACTACCGCAACAAGTAACAGATGAAACGTTGTTGTCCTAATGCAGTAAAGGAGAGCAGGAGCGAGAGTGTGGGATTGTATCGGAATGAACAAGGGGGTTTTGCTTGCCTGGCACTTCTGAAGATAGCATTGAGTCTTCATTAGTGTCAATGATCACAACGTCGAACAACGTCTACCGAGGGGAACAAATACCGGCAACAGAGAAGGAAAACACAATCAATGCAATGCACAATATGATGCATGATCATGACATGTCAATATGCTGTGTTTTAAGCTAATGCAACTAGCAACATGTTAAATGGAGTTGGTTTGAACCCTAGGTTCAAATTCAAACTCCATATGTGAGGGTTTAAATGCCATTTATATGATTTGGCCTAAACAGCAGCCATAAGTTGTTCTAACATGCATGAAAATGGTACAGATGGATAGATTGGATTTTTCTGATCATTTTTCATACATAACTTGTTTCATTTGGAGTTATGGTTGAATTACTATGAATGTTAGAAGTTTATAGCATTTTCTGGAATTTCCTGTATAAGAATAAGTCCAGAAAATCTATTACTGCGTCAGCATTGCGTCATGTTGACCTCAGAAGGTCAACAGGCGCCGTCCAGGTCAAACCTGACCAGTGGTTCCCACTGGTCAGTGTCACGGTGCTAGGTAGGGTCACTGACATGTGGACCCAGTCAATGGCCACGTCAGCATGGTCAACGCTGACGCGTGGGGCCACTGTGATTAGTTAAAGCTAAATAGAAACTAATCTAACTTTAATTAGTCAGTGGGGCCCTGCTGTCAGTGTCACTAGGTGTTGACTAAGTGCGTCATTAGCCCTAACTAATCTGCCATGTCACCCTCGCCGGAGTTACGCCGGCGGCGACCAAAACGCGGCGGAGGCGCACTGGAGTGACTCGGGTTTCGCCTACAGGCCACCGTTTGATGCACGGAAGGGCGCGTTTGAAAGAGGGAAGCGAGGCGCATCTGTGGGTGGCCGTGGTTCGAGTGGGGGTGGACAGAGTCAATGGCGGAGCGCTCTTTTGCGGCCGCTGGAGTTCGGGTGTGCACCGAACCGGGGCTACGGAGCACGGCGTGAAGATCTGGTGGGTGTGCTCGGACCCTGGGAGTGCTCTGAGTGCAGCGGTGAGCTCGGACGCGTGCTTGCACGGCAGTAGTCGCTGTGGCGACATGACCGGCGGCGAGGAGCTATCGGCTCCGATGGCCAAGGTGGCTAGAAGGCGCGGACAAGCACGGGGAGAGAGGGGAAAGAGGCAGGGGCTCACGGCGAATCCAGTAAACGCAACGGCGAGGCCCGGGAGGGACTGGAGCTCGCGAATCCCCGAAGAGTTCGCCGGCGGCGAGAGGTTGAAGATGATGTCGGGGACGACGCTGCAGGGCTTCCGGCGGGGCGCGGCTCGGTGGAGACGAAGAGGGGGTCGAGGCGGAGCCTCTGGGCCGGTCAGAGGAGCGAGGGGGAGGCGATGGCTTCAGCTACGGCGAACGGCAGCGTCAGCTGCGTTCGGTGAGGTGGGGATCAACGAGGGAGAGAGCAGGGGAAGAGTGAAAGGGTTCGAGCGGCTCGGGACAACGCTGGGGCGTTCACCCACGCGTCCAGAGGCTCGGCGGCAAGCAGGAGGAGGCGTGGCGCCTCGCGCGCGCGTGCGCTGTCCCGCCTCTGCCTACTGCCAGAGGTTAGGGATGACTGGCACCAGGCCAGTGGGCTGGGCTGTCCACTGGGCCGGCCATGTCAGTTCTCTCTCTCTCTAACAATGATTTGTTCTACTTTTCTATTTTTGTTATTTTGTTTTGATTTAGTTTATAGCCCAAATCATTTTAATAAATCCTGAAAATAATTGTGGGCATTAAACGAATTATTACAGAGGCCCTTAACTATTTTCAGAATTGTTGGAGCATTAGAAAATATTAATAGTATTTAAATGCCCCAATTCAAATACAGTATGGATTAATTCAAAGACCATAAATGGCTTGGAAAAGTGTGCATGACCTCTGGTAAAGGTTTTAACCTTTTTCCATAAATAATGAACATTTTTTAAGGGCATTTTGGGTTCATTGAAAATATTTTTATTTTGAACCTAGTTGAATTCATTTGGTGCTAGGGTTTAACAATTCCCAATTCAACTTTAAATGAAATTTAGACATGATGCAGCAACCAAGCAAGTCCAAGTGCATAGCAAGGCTAGGGACGTGACATTAAGGAGGAGACAAGATGCTGTTGATGGGATCAATAGCAACTCATCAGAATTTCCATATCACTGGACTTCCACCATCATGTGAACACGGTGATAGCATTGGTCAGACCAAAAGATGTAATGGTGTATGCTCGAGAGATCAACCACGAGTAAGACAACATCACGAACATCGTTGGTTCTGCTTTGACTTGACGATAGCCCATACCCAAGTCAAAGTTTTGACAAGGCAATAGATCCAACAACTGATCACGAGGACCAATCGATGGAGATATCATCTTTCTTCAACACACTCACAAAAAGATATCCCTTAGAATGAACTAAGCCAGGCAAGCTTTTAGCTTCCAACTCTCCAAGTTGTTGTTTGGCTTAACTAACTAGCTCAGGGGTATCCAACACACACTACTGGAATCAGCTAATTTGCCATCTGCCAGCTCTTTGCCGTCTGCTAGCTGACGGCAAAGAAGCTCTTTGCCATCAGCTACCCAAAAGCATTCGGCAAAGAAAGGGCAGACGGCAAAGAAGCTCTTTGCCATCTGCCAGCTCTTTGCCGTCCGCCAGCCGATGGCAAAGAGTGAGGTGGCCCCCACCCCCGGCCCGTTTGGGAAAAACTTAACGGGCCACCTCTTTGCCGTCCGCTAGCAGATGGCAAAGAGGCAAAAAAGCGGACGGCAAACAGGGGCGGACGGCAAAGAGCTCACTATCTAACGGCCCGTACCCCCCGCCCGTTACTCACTTCTTCTCTCCCTCGCCGTTTCTCTCCTCCCACCCCGCCGCCGCCGCCGCCCCGTCGCCCCCGCTGCCCCGGCTCGCCGCCGCCCCGGGGCC